>NC_051219.1:5616742-5719242 GCF_015220715.1 Pygocentrus nattereri
GATATTGAACATGTCTTGGCTGACTAAATATATCGATGCTCGATTTTACATTGAACAAACTGTCATTTTAAACAGGTCCTGTTGTGGTTTTGTGTGCTCAGGTGTCCCTGGTGGTGAACGTGGCGAGCGAGTGCGGCTTCACGGAGGAGCACTACACGGACCTGCAGCAGCTACAGCGCGATTTCGGCCCGTATCACTTCAACGTCCTCGCCTTTCCCTGCAATCAGTTCGGTCAGCAGGAGCCGGGCAGTGACAAGGAGATCGACAACTTTGTCCGGCAGGTTTATGGTGCCTCCTTTCCGATCTTCAGCAAGATCGCTGTGGTGGGGACGGGCGCCAACAATGCCTTTAAATACCTCGCAGGTGAGGTGCAGCACGTACACTACACTGTCTAAACCCACATTTATAACAATAGTATTATTGTTTTCTCCCAAAATAGTCATAATTCATGTATACAGAACCATTTTCCAACCTATCTTCATCCCTTAGAATGAAACAGGCTGATATGGAAATTAGCTCTTTTCTAATTGGCTGCCATGTTATGCACAGTCAGGTCTGAACCACTCCTTATAACTTCATGAGGAATAATCTGAATGGCCGAAGCTAAACTGCTGATGGCAGATATGTGTAAATGTGCTGCATTCTATGACATCACAAAAAAAAGGATGAGAATAAAAAACAAAACAAAAAAAATGAATTTAAACCAGATTTTGCCGTTTAGAGTCTTGGAAGTAAACAAGTGAACTGTGAATGAACAGTAATTTCTGATTGGCTCTTATTCCTCAAGGTTGAATGACGTAGGAACTGCTGTGCGTCTGATTCACGAAGTGTTCATACGTGAAAACAAGCAGAGATTTGAGTGCAAATGATGAATCAGCTTCAGTGCGTGAAATCAAGCGCCAGCCTGCCAGCACCCCATAGATATCACTTGCATGAAGCACAGCCTGATTCAGGCAGATCTTTCAGTAGGGAGCCAATAAGACCACAGCATTGTGTTTGAGGCGTAGTGGTGAGTCCAACATCGGACTGACCTCACAAATGCTCTTCTGACTAAATGGGCACAAATTCCTTTCACAAAAATATATTTCCTACTATAGATACAGGAATGTAATGCTCTTTTAATCTACTCTAGCTGTTTATTTAAAGGCAGACCCAGAAAAAGCTTTTTAATGAGGAAGGAGGCAATCTCCTCCCTGCCTGTTCACAGTAGGAATATCATTATTGCTGGTAATTATAAGGGGGGATTAGAGCGCTCCAGCGTTCACTCCGTGCCGTTAGCCATGTGCGGGGGCACCTGTGACTCAGATTTGTTTGCTAGTTTGTTTAATGAGCATAAATAATGGTAGGTAAGACCCCCAATGAGAACAGATAAACCCAATGGATTGATCACGTCCCAACACTGCGCTTTATTTAGTCTATAAGAACGCGCAACGAGAGGAGGTTACCATGGCGATGACGAGCGGCGGAGAAATCAAACTAAAATCTGGAGCTCAGTCAGAGCGGGAGAGGGAGAACATGGAGAGAGAAAGAAGGAAAGAAAGAAAGAAAGAAAGAGAGGGAAAGGGAGAGAAATGAGAGAGGATAAAAGGAGAGAAAAGAGAAAGAGAAATGGGAAAAGAGAGAAGAGAGAGGGAGAGAAAAGAGAGAGAAAGAGAGAAGTGAGGGACAGAGATACAGGAGAAAGGCAGAGAAATAGAAAGAGAGGAGAAAGGAAGATATGGGGAAAGAGAGATAGAGGGAGACAGAGAGAGAGAGAGAGAGAGAGAGGGAAACAGAGAGAGTGTGAGTGAGAGAGAGAGAGAGAGAGAGAGAGAGAGAAATACAGAGAGAGAGAAATAGAGAGAGAGAGAGAGAGAGAGAGAGAGAGAGAGATACAGAGAGAGAGAGAGAGAGAGAGAGAGAGAGAGATACAGAGAGAGAGAGAGATACAGAGAGAGAGAGAGAGAGACAGAGAGACAGAGAGAGAGAGAGAGAGAGAGAGAGAGAGAGAGATACAGAGAGAGAGAGAGATACAGAGAGAGAGAGAGAGAGAGATACAGAGAGAGAGAGAGAGAGAGAGAGAGAGAGATACAGAGAGAGAGAGAGATACAGAGAGAGAGAGAGAGAGACAGAGAGACAGAGAGAGATACAGAGAGAGAGAGAGAGAGACAGAGAGAGAGAGAGAGAGACAGAGAGACAGAGAGAGAGAGAGAGAGATACAGAGAGAGAGAGAGAGAGAGATACAGAGAGAGAGAGAGAGAGAGAGAGAGAGAGATACAGAGAGAGAGAGAGATACAGAGAGAGAGAGAGAGAGACAGAGAGACAGAGAGAGATACAGAGAGAGAGAGAGAGAGACAGAGAGACAGAGAGAGAGAGAGAGAGAGAAACAGAGAGAGAGAGAGAGAGTCTCAGAATAAAGGGTTGCTGGTTTTCTGATTCTGCTCCGTCAGTCTGATCTGTTCTGGGATGTTGCAGGTCTGGTGACGCTGAAGTGCTCGGAGGTTCGGTGTGTTTCTGCTCAGTTCAGGGATCAGAGAAAGTCTCAGTACCTAAGATGAAAATGTAGAGGATTATCTGGAGAAAAGCTCTGAGTGTCGAGCTGCTTTTAAAACCGTGCTGAATTTCTCTGTTAGAAACAAATCAGTGAACAGAACGAATATACATGCAAACAGAGGGAAGATTTAAAAAGGTCAGCTCATTTGTGGATGAGTGAAGCGGAGGAGAAAGTTTGTGCTCTGCTGAAGTTCTAATCTGTGCGCTTTTGGAGTAACTTTACAGCCTGACAGACGTCACATCAATTCAGTGCAACACCACTGTTCAGCTGATGCCATAACTAATCAACTCTCTCTCTCTCTCTCTCTCAGAGGCCTCAGGGAAGGAGCCTGACTGGAATTTCTGGAAGTATCTGATAGATGTCGATGGGAAGGTTGTGGGCTCGTGGGGTCCCAGAGTGTCGGTGAAGGAGATTCGGCCCCAGATTGCAGACATGGTGCGAAAGCTCATCATCAAGCGAAAGGAGGAGCTGTAACAGCGCGCCTGAACAGATCCACTCCACAGATCAGAGCCAGTGCACGTCAGTGGGTCGCCCCTGGAAACACGATAAACGCACGCCCCTTCAGTCCTTTCACTAACGTACCAACACATCACCCCATGAGCAGCACCTTACTGTTACTGTGAAAAAGCCAGTTTCACACATACTGCCTCAGTGCCTCTGAGCAGCGTAAGCTTGCTTTTCATTTCGCCTCTCATTATAGAGGTTAGAGGGTTCACTCAGCACGGTCCCAGATGCAGTGCAGCATGTGGGAAATGGGCATTAAGCCGATGTTTGTCCAGAAATGCAAGGCAATAAACTATAAAAACCACTGAAAACCAAAGAAAAACATAAAAGAATGCAAATGCCATCATCAAACAAAAAGTCCAGGAGCTGGCTTAACAGAAAAAAAAACTGTTAATTAACAGTAAAAGTGTTTTCTTAATGATGATAAAAATCTGTAAAATTAGACATTTCACTTTTTAAAAAACTATATTTTGACAGTTTCAGTGCTTTGACTACCAACATTATTTTACCATCACAGTAACAACTAAAATAAATGCAACTCTCTGTAAACTAAAGGTGATCGTTTGTTCTTGTAAATTTACAGTCTATTTCTGTAAATCAACAGCAACAGTGTTAAAATACACTATAGGGAAGGTTCATTTATATGCATTTAAAAAAAGGGCTTTTAGACTATGTTAAAATATATATATTTTTACAGTGTAGCTTAACATTTCATGCTGCACCCATGTTAGGTCTATGAGGCTTGAAACGAAATCTCAAGTCAGGAAGTTTCAGAGGGTAGACAAACGTACTGTGCTCTTTTGGTACCTCAGATTGTTGAGCAAAGCAACTGATTGGACAATTGGTCCATTTGGTATGTCTGTAGAATTTGCTTTCATTATGCAGCACAATTGCTGTGTGTGAAACAGGCGTCTGAACAAACGGCCTGTAAATCTTTTAATCTAGACATTTATTTGTTAAAAACACCACCATTAGAATTCATACAAATAAACAGTTCTGACTGTCCTGTACGCAAGAGTGTTGGTTTAACCATTTCAGACCTCTCCTCAGTGAAGTCCAGTACTTACAGCAATACTTCCTTTACCTAATCGATCCTTCGCTAATTAAATCAGGTGAGCCGTATTCTTCCAACCAGAATATTAACCCTTACACGAGGATAATGTCGTACACAACATCATTACAGACGTTGTTCAGAAAAGAATACGTCTCAGAAACGTGCATGCTAGAGATTTGGCTAGTACTGTGCTGTTGGAATGAGGGCTCTAGTGTGATCATATCCTTTTCAGAGGTTTTGTATTCCAGCCTTGAACTGCACTGTTTTTCATAGACTTTGTAAAATAAATTCATGAAATCATGTAATTTTACAAATTCAACACTGATGGTTTTCTGTGATTATTTCTGAAATAAATGAATAGAGGCTGTTGTTACCATGGTTGTTTGCCGTCCACTGAGTTGAGTCTGTCAACCAATCGGGAACCTGTGTTTGACTTGTCAATCAATCAGAGGCTGTGCTCCTGACTTGTCAGTCAATCAGAGGCTGTGCTCCTGACTTGTCAGTCAATCAGAGGCTGTGCTCCAGACTTGTCAACCAATCATAGACTGTGTTCCTGCCTTGTTGACCAAGTGGAGGCTGTGCTTCTGACTTGTCCACCAATCAGAGGCTGTGCTTCTGACTTGTCCACCAATCAGAGGCTGTGTTCCTGACTTGTCGACTAATCAGAGGCTTCTGACTTGTCAAAGGCACAATGCTGCCCTTACAGGCAAAATACCACCGAGTCTCTTGCATGCAGCATTGTCCATTGTAACGTGGCAGAATAACTCAGACACTCACGGTTAAAAAAAAGAGAGTGAGGCTTTAATGTTTGAGTCGTGGTCAAAAAACAGGCAAAGGTCAAATCCAGTAAAGACAAGAAACACAAAAAGACAAACATAACCAGGCAAGCAATGTCCAAAGGGCAACGACAAAAAGGGCAGAAGTCAGAATAGCAAACAAACTAGAAAATCACAATAGCCAGAGGAAAGACCGCTCAGTAGCTCTAGAAGCAAGAAGCAATACCTCACATAGAACTAGACTAAAAGCCCGGGCTTTAAACTAAACTAATTACCCTAGAGCAGGTGTAACCAGTTAGTACTCAGGTGATGGAGAACGGTGATTGGAGCAAGAGGAGGGCTGAGAATCATGTGATCCCCCTGTGGATTCTGGGAAATGGAGTCTCTAGAGACTGAGGGATGTGTGACACCAATATTTATTCTTTTATGTATGACGTCCTTTGACAACCTGACACTGCTACAATAGGAGAACCCTTTTTGGTTCTATGTAGAACCAAAAATGTTCTATACACTGTTATAAATAAAGGTACCATGCAGGTACATGATTCATTCATCAAGGTACAAACAGTGTAAACGTTCCTGCAAAGGTACAACAGTGGTTTTAAGGTCCAATTGTGTACCTTATAAATTTCCCAGTGGAAGAGTAGATCTTTCTATCTTTTTATAAACTAATTTTTAAAAACAGAACCATTTAATGAAAAAGCCTGGCGATGAGACGGGGTGTGTCGTCAATACATCTTAGAAAATATCATTTCAGTGGATTATGGTACAGTTATGCTCCATGACTAAAGGTCCTGAGATGTACCCCTGAGGGTACCACCACAGTGACCGCGGCGTACCTTTTTTCTGAGAGTGTATTGGACCGTCTACAGCACATTCTCCATCAATCTAAAGAACTAGTTCACCATGCAAAGAACCCTTCAATCATAAAAAGGAACCATTTTCAACTTAAGAACCCTTGAAGAACCATTGTTTTTAAATGTGAGGAGTTCCCAATAGTTCCCAATACCCAATGGGTATTGTAGTGCAAGAACATTGATGGATGATGTTGCACTATAGGATATCACAAAACAACATAGCATACTAAATGTTAGGTTTTTGGCCAAACTGCCTTATTATTTAGTTAGTGTCGATAAAACACTTTGATTTTTTAACATTAAAGGTTTTGAGTTTTTCCCATAATGTGACCACTGATGGGTGCTGGCTGCCGATCAATAGTTCATGATGCATGCAGTCTGAAGCAGCACAGCTCCCATTCAATCAGAAACCACTAATGAGTTCTGCACCAACAGATGCAAGAAGCAGAACAACAGACTAGACCGCTGTGGACGTGGAACATGGCATGTGTTAGTAATGTCAAAGCTCCTTCAGCTCATACTGAGGGTTTTCAAGCCTTGGTCGACCGTAATAGTGCAGGACTATTACTCACTATTCAAAGTCACAGGCCTCTGTTTATCACTATATTCCTTATAATGTACAAGCTGAAAAATCAGCCCTGAGCCCAGATCAGCTCTCTCACTCCGACATGTCTGACATAATGACACATAATGCCAACCTTAATGTTTCTGTTTCCATGGTACCACAAGGCTCACAGTGTGGACGCTTTCTGGCGGCATTTTAGGTGAAGGGCTCTAACTGTGCTAAAGCAGTGCTGTGACAAATTAATTAAACGTATATCATTTTGGCAACACTTGATATGTTTCCATAAACTTGCTGTAAATATATCATGGTATAACAGTGAAATGCTTCGATTCACAGTAATCGTCATGACATATGTCGCAGTGCTCGATGTTATGACAACTTATGCTGTGTTCCTGACAACCGGAAGCTCCGAATTTTCCAACTGCAACCCATCTAAAAGCCTTTATGTAACTTTAGCTGTTTGCAGAGAGAAAAAAAGGGAAGGTCGTGCTTATTTGGCTGTGGTGTGCATATAAAAAGGCACTAAAATGTGTTTACAGGTTAATTAAAGAGGTGTTGGTCAGTGCTTCGTTTATTTTTAAAAAGAAGATACATATTTGCGTGAAAAAAAAACAGATAAATGCATGTCAATAAGCCATAAACCTGCAGTATTTTAGCAAATTCTGTTAATTTACAGAAGTAGAACATAAATTCACAAAATCTTATTTCATAGACATTTGCATTTATTTTCCTGGTCGTTATTATGATAAAATACTGTATGTCACTAGTCGAATTAGTGAACCTGTTGAACAATAAATGACTGTAATTTTACAGACTTTTTAAAATCTACAGACTTTTTTTACAGTGTAAACTGATAATTCACCGTTAATAAAGTGACACAAAAGCATGCAAAAAAACACAATTCATGACACATAACATCTGCTATTACATGTTTGTGGGATGGTTATGTCAATGTTATGTAGCAGGGTTCAGGTAAAGTGTTACCACAATTTCCCCTTTACCTCAATAAAGGCAAATTGTTTTCTACTGGAGCTACGGGGCTAGCAACCAAGGCTAAGAATATGGAAAGTACTGGAAGCATCAGTTAGCATGGTGCCAACTACATGCCTTAATCATCACACTTCATTTACATTACAAAGTAATCTCTACTAAACTCGATTATGGGGTTTCGGACACTGTTTGACCCACTGGTATCACATTAGCATAGCTAAAAACAGTAGCAGCTAGCTTGAAGTGAGAACTTTGCCTATACTTTAGTCCAAGTTTATGGACAACAGCATGTCATGCAGTGGAAGAAACCTCTATTTGAGATTACTCATCATGGTTTAAGGCAGATGGGTGATGATTTGTGTTTAATGCTAATTGGTGTACATAAACGTCCATTACTAGCCACTTTAGCCTTGTGGCTCCAGTGCACAGCTAAAGAAGCAAAGGTGTGTGAGGGGTGTGTGTGGGGGGGGTTGAAGATTGGGGTTCTCGGCACCTACACTTTCTGTTTTGGCTCCCGGTTTTTTCAGGGAACAGCCACAAAACATGATCTGAGGTTTGATCTGTCTGTCTATGTATGTTTGCAACAGATCATTAAAGCCAAGCCCAGGAGACGAATGATGCCCCAGCTTAGTCTGTTTCTTTTGATATATATATTATATCACATTCGGATGTTTATGGCCAGACTTATGTGAACTTTTCATATTGTAGTTTTATAATAAACAAAGGCCATTCATAACGAAATAGAAGAAGAAACAGTGATTGTATATAATAACCTTTTTCTTTTTGATTTCTTCAAGGTTGGCACAACCCAAGCTTATCGTCTTGATACAATATATTGATTATATTTTTCATGCCATTTTAAAACCACCAACGCCGTTGGAATATTATTGACTTCACTTGACTCGACTTGACTTGATCCCCAATGAACTGACTTCTTATGATGGAGTGAAACTGAAAAGTGCCTGACAGCTTGCATTGGTGACAACACTGAGGCAATGTGTTTATTTTTATTGTTCTAGTGATGAACCTTTGCGTGCAGATGTTTGTCAACAAGGTTTTGTTTTTCTTTTTATTTTCTAGAAGAAACTGCGTGCACATTTACTTCCACACATTTTAATGTGCAATTTTGTCGCTTTTCATCAGTTGGACATAAATAATTCCTTTAGGCAGTCCTCTTCATTGTCTGAGAATAAAACCTTTCTTCATGATGGGCTGTTTCTCACATTGTGCACACATCCTGTACACAATCAGGAAGGACAGTAATGTAGCCTTGGCCTTGAGAAGAAGTTGCAAATGAAGCAGTTGAGTAAGTGGAAGCTTCAAGAGGAGCAAATTGTATATCAGTGAGTGCTCATAAGGTGAAGGACTTCCATTCACATCAGAATTTTTGTTCATTTCGGTAAGTAAATGATTGTGTCTTTGGTGGCCTTGAGTAAATAAATTAAAGCCCAAAGCTCTTCTGTATTTTGCAAAGGACTATATTATATAGTATATTATATATTATATAGTAACTCTTAATTATTACCTTGTAGACAACAGAGTGGTTTTCTTTGGGGACGTTTTTACCTTAAAAATATGTTATAGGCCTAAACTTTCTCAAAACTGCCATTCAATAATATCTCTGGCATCAAGTCACAAACAAATAACTATATCATGGCACTGAACACTTTGGACATCTGATTCTTAACACCACCAACAGGTTCTCTCGAATGCAACATTTCAAATGAAACCACCCTGAATGACTTTGTTTACAGTTTGACTGTTTAATTATGCAGAAATTCGGATTAATAATTGGTTGAATTCCCTTGGGCAGGGCTGATGCTGACATAGATTATAGTGCCATCTGCAGAGCAGTGAAAATGTAGACCATGACAGAGTAAAGATTAGTGGGCCTAGAACGGAGCCCTGTGGGACACCCTTAGTAACGAATACAGTAAAGGTGTTATGATTCTGAAGAGAGTTGAACCAGTTGAACAGAAGGGATTCATTCATAATTGCCACTACATACTAATATACATCCAACATTACGTTTCAGTTTTAACTTGTGGTTTGTAATTAAATTTACTCAATAATGATCCAAATAATTAATTAATATAAAAAAGAATATACTTGAATTTAGTGTTCTACTAAATAAAAAATATTTAGGCTTATAGTTGATGTGAAAGTCTGTCGACTTCAGATCATACCACTTACAAACAAAGGTTCCGAAATGGACCTTGGCTTGGAAGTCTGGCTCTAGGAAAAGCCGTTACTTGGTGTAAGATGTTTACACTATGAGGAGGTTGTTTAAAGTTCTCCACACTTCATTTATAAGCATCGTTCTTTATAGAACCATCCACTAAAAGCTCCTTTTGAATAAAAGCTTCTTTTGAATATAGGAACCACACTTTTAAGAGTGTTCACCACTGGTTATGTGGGTCAGTCTTGAATTGTAAGAAATGCACCAAAAGGGTTTGTAATGGACACATGCAGTGCTATGGCTGTCCCAAATGGTGGCAGTATTCTGGAATCTGTCCATCACTGACGAAAGCCACATTTCCACCGTTGGACCTTGAAAATGATCTGTCTGCCTCGGACAATCATAAAAATTCTATCATGTAATAAATAAAACAGAACCATCAGCATTGCTGATGAGCCCTGTATAATATGTCCAGCATTTGGGCCAAAAACAACAGGACAAAAGATCATAACATCACATTGGCGCACACCAGCATGAACCAGTTCCACGAACTCTGTGGAATCGAAAATTCTGTTAAAATTGATGGTGTTGTCTTAAACCTCTTGCCATTTCCTCGGGTTGGTTTTTTTTTTCATCTGTTCCATATGTTCCAGTCATGAGAATGAAGCTTATCCACTGCAATGCACATCTCTAGTAATTGGAGAGTGACACAAACAGGAACTTGAAATGGAACATTGACTATGACATCAAAGAGCAGCATGTCAACTTTAATTAGATTTTTCATATCTATTTCTTTGGCGTCATGTCATCAGCCTACATACTTAGTGCCTTTCTCAGGCTCGAGGACACTATGCAAACTTAGAAAACCATATTAGAGGCAACACACTTAACAACACAGGCACATAGTGTTCACGGTGATAACACATTGAAAAGAAATACGTCTTTCGGAGAGATTTAGATGATGATAGAAAAGAAGCATTCAGAATAGACTGGAAAAGAGAATTCCATAATTTAGGAGCTACCATGCTAAAAGATCAGGTCAATTTAGACCTTAGAATGTAAAGCAGGCTTAAATTAGCCAATCATAGTGGTCTATAAGTGGCCCATTGACACCATGTATATGATAAAGTGTAGTGGACCTAGAATGGAGCCCTGTGGGACACCCTCAGTAACATGGATGGATTTGCGGCAGTTTTATTAGTAGAATGTTTAGAGCATTCTAGAGAATCTCCAAGTGGCCAAGTGGCAGCATACATATAATAAAGAAAAGTGAACCTAGAATGGAGCCCTGTGGGACACCATTAGTAACAGACACAGTAGGGGTTCTGATTTTGGGTTTATGATTCTGAATAGGCACATATAGCAGTCTATCACTGAGATAGGAGGAGAACCATGTCAATATTTCCCATAGAAGAAAGCAATATATTGTGGCATCAAGTTAAGTTGAACTGTGTCAGCTGAACTGAGTATATATATATATATGTTCAGAGTTGATTCTCAACGTGGCATGTGTGTGATATAAAATCAGTCTTTAACTTGCCCACACTTTACTCCTGCGCACCCTACTGCCACTCTTCCAGTCTTAAAATCAACCAGGTGCAGTTGTCCCCCCAACAAAAGCTTTTCCGAAGTGAATCAAATTGTGTTCCCCTTAAGAAAGACACTCCATTCACACACGTAGCTGCCCAAGTAAATGATTAGAGGATACAGAGAAAATTGAATTGGTAAAAACTGTGCAAGCTGTGGGTCTGAAAGGATGAGTAGGAATGGAAACCAATAGTCAAGAAAGGTGCAAGGTCAGTGCAAGTCTGAGGACTTTAGATGAAGGCATCAGGAATGCTGATTAGCATCTCACAGCAATGGGCTGACCACCCCAGAGTTCTGATCTGACCATCACTGAATGTGTTTAGGTTTACTTGGATCATCATAAGCATGAAGCGCGAACAACCTCTAAGATACTGAACTTGAGATATGGAACTTTTTAAACCCAAAGCTGAAGATGTTTATATGATATTCCGTTGTTGAGGCCTCTGCTTCATTCTTTGTTTCTGTTTCTGTTTATCCTCCGCCTGAAAAATGAACAACTTGTGTTGAAAGAATGTTTTTCGCTGGAAATGCACAGTCGCTGACTTATGCACAGTAAAGTGTAAATGCCCTCCAATTCAGTTTCCAGAGAACAAAATAAATTATTAAAAATGTTTGCATGATACTAAACCTAAGCGTTAAATTAAACATCCAACAAAGGCTGAGTGAAAGATATTAATGTGATAAAAACTTGGCTTAAAAACTGCCCAGCAGACCTGTCTGAGAACTGTGGGTGTGGCTAGCCTGCTCACATTAAAATCACTATCCACCTTTTATGTGATGGTAACTAACGTCCAGATGGGCAGATAGATGAATGAACCAATGCATGAATGAAGGAATGGACAAATTAACATGGTTGTGCATGGAAAAACAAATGAGTGGGTTTGAGGCAGCTACTGTCTGGTATGATTATGCTGGGTTAGCTTTAGTTTAGTTTTTCTGACTCCTAAACTGTTTTGTGTGGGCGGGGCAAGAGACATCAGCTTTGTGATTGGTCAGGGAATGCTTATAGAAGCGTTACCCAAAATTAGGACCGCCCACTTTACATCCAGAGGCCAGAAATATATCGGTCATTTATTGGTCACTGGAACATCATTCAAAAGGTAAACAGTACATGTTTACTGTTTGTCTGCAAGAACGATATTAATCTAATTAGAAAGAAAACACATTTAGGCTCCCTGGCTTTTTGAATGTGGTATTATGGTACATTAGTCTCATAGTTATTGGTTCATTTCAAATTGATTGTGTTGGAATGACAACAAAAACTGTGTCACTGTCCAGTTACTTATGGTTTGCACTGTAGAGATCAGATTGTTCCTGATGCTGGTGGGTTTTATGAACAGTGTTTAAGGTGGCTTTGTAGAAAATACATTAATATTTCCAAATTTCTGCCTCGACCTCGCACCGTCATCACGAGGTGCCGTTTCATGCTGCAGAACTAAGAATCAGTGTCAAAGGTTTCTGGCATTTCGGTAAATAATTGGCACCTTTTACAGACATGAGGAGGACAGCGACGTTATCCCACCCACGCCCACCCACACTGTACATCTGCCCTCAACACAAACGCCTATGGATTCTACAGCTAACAGGCAAAAACAAATCTGAAAAGGAACCCGTGACTGTGTGGTGAACCCACTCCGTTTTCACCACTGTTGTGAATGTAAGTGTAATATATGACTATGTAGTTAGAGTGCCTTGCACAAGTATTGGCCCTCCTGGTAAACATGAGCAAAACATTTATCGTTTTAGCGGCTATCCTTTTGATCTTTTTCCGAATATCAACAAAATCTCACCTTTATTTGAAGTACGACACTGAAAATAACACAAATCGAATCAGAAGATAAATATTCTTTTCTCAGATCTCTGTGGGGCACAGAGTAATGACAGCTCTGAAGTTTCTCCTATAATGTTTCACTATATAGACTGGAGAACACATGCTAAAGAATCTGAGACCGTTCCTCCACACAGAACCTCTCCAGATCCTTCAGATTCCAAGGTCCACACTTCGCATCTTCAGCTCTTTAGCTCACAGGTTTTCTACAGGGTTTAGGTCAGGAGATGGTGTTGCCATGGCCTTAATTCTGTGGTCAGTGGATGACTTTCCGGCTGGAAGATCCAAACTATGGCCCAGTTTAAGCTTCCTGGCTGAGGCAGTGAGGTTGTCATTTTATTTCTGCTGGTACTTGGTGTCTGTGATTAAATTGTCCAGGGCCTCTGGAAGAAAAACAATCAGATAATATCACAGATCCACCGCCGTGCTTCCCAGTGGGGATGAGGTACTTTCCTGCATGGCTATCTTTGTGTCCACACCTAACTCAGCTCTCTTATTTGCTGCCAGAAAGTTCTATTTCGGTCTCATCTGACTGTGGAAGGTGTTCCACTAAAAGTTCCAGCAATGTCAGGCAAACTGTGGGGGCTGGAGTTTGTTGGTCAAAACATGAAATATAAATGGAAATATATTTCACTCATTAGAATTTCTAGTGGTGCCAACACTTCCGGCACACACAAAGATTTAAGAAAAATATTTATTTCATGATTATTTCAATCATTATATCTAAAATAAGAATCAATTTTTGTTAATATTTGGAATGAATGATCAAAACCAAACATGGTTATGGTTTTATTCTATTTATATTATATTATATATTATAATATAGAATATTTTTAATTATATTTATTATACATTTTTACTGTTATTACACAGACCTTCAGAAAAAGCCTAAAGATTTCTGTGAAATAAAAATACATGCCTGTAATTTTTCGTTCATTTTTTTGTGCATTTACTTTTGTAGGTTTTTCAGTGACCGTCATGTCATTGATAAGCTTTGACTGGACAGAAATGGGCTAAATATTTGAAATATCCAACCAAAAATGATTAGTTTGATCATTTTCTTCGAGGTGTCTAGGTAGATCCAGCCAGGCAATCTTTAAGTCAGGAGTTACAGTAAATCTTAGGTAGAATATTTGTTAACATGCCAGTTTTGCTTCAAGTAAAATTACAATTTTACATCTTTCAAATATCGGTTTAATTGACGTAAAAGTTCGTGTGAATAGCTGTGTCACGACCGGCCCCTCCCAGTCCTGTCCATGTGTTCGTGTTTTGGTTTAGCCCCCTCGTTTCATGACTCCGCCCCGATTGTCTCCACCTGTTTCCCACATGTGCCTCATTTTCCTTGTGTTTTATAAGCCCTTTGTTTCTACTGGTCTTTGTTATCTGCACTGTTGGTTGTATTGGTGGTGTTTGTATTGGTCTTTGTACTGTTCTGCTGGTTTCTGTCATGTCTGTCCCATGATCCATCCGTGTTGGCTCTATGACCCTGGACCGTTTGGACTGTGACCCTGGATTTGCCCATAATAAACGTCGCCTAACATAGTACTAGTACTAGAATCCCACAGGAGCGCCAGTATGAGTGTAGAAGTGCTTTTTTCTCGTTTTCAGACAAAGTTTGTCGTTTATGGGCTGAAATAAAGGCCGAGTTCTAATAGTTCACCACTGTTACAAACACGAACGAGGCATGGATTAAAAGCTTCGAATCGGCACTTTCCGAATCACTTTGCCATTTGCTTCAATTAGCTACAAGCTACAATAGTCCTTTTTGACTTTACAGAGGACTTTTCGACTCATCTTAATTTGGTACAAGCAGCATTTCATTACGTTCCTTACGAGCCTGAGGAGCCTGAGGAGCATGATGAGCGGAAAAGCAAATGGAAGATTAAAGATTGATGAAAAGGAAAATGGACTCAACCTCTATCTTCAAATAGAGTATTAATAGACTTGAGTCTTTCCTTGGGATTGGGAGGGTGGATGTATGTGTGTTGGGGGAGTGGGGGTGGGGGGGTTTGCTTTTCATCTGCTGTTCACTCACCAGAGAGTGAATTCACAAAAACAAGTCTCACATTCTTCTGAAGAACTTTAGTTCACATCTATAAGACCATTAGAACACCTCTTTTAAAAAGGGAGGTTGAACACCATCATGTCTCTTCTGAGGGAAGATAAACATGTTTTTTTATCTGATGTAATTCAGAGTGATTATATATAAAATATCAAGCAGAAAAACGTACAGACTTCGACGTCTTTACAGTGGTGGTGATAGGAACCAGGGGTCGCCATGACTACAACTCTAATATAGGCATTTTATTACTATCCAAGACCACCAGCGAACCTACATCTTGTGTCTTCTGAGTTTTTATGTAGTGCTGATGATGACTCTGCCATGACTGGATTTTAAAACTTCATGTTTTAGCCTGAAATTTGTCCCAAGTATTGTAAACCAGTGTCTCAAACATCAAGCATCAAATTTATTACCATTTCAAGTAACTCTGTCTAGTAGAGCTTTGAGGGGCTTTAAACTCTTCAGATATCTGGTTCCTCTCACCAGTGTTGTGATAGGTTTCTCTACAATGGGACATTTCACACCAAACCACTCTGACTGACTTTGTTTGCATATTATTCCCCCCTTTTAGGAAGAAAAAAGGTAGAAAAGTATTTGGGAGAAATGTTTGCATCGTGACTTTTTTATGATAGAATTCTTAATGGTGTTTTATAACACACTGAAGATGAAAACAACATCTGAACAGCTCCAAAAATACCTTTTCATTAGTTCTCTCAGCAGAAAGGCTGGAAGACTTAATCAGCCCATGATTTTCAGAACACTATATTTAGCTGACGCTTCTTCTGCTTCTAAAATATTCCCATTTCTGTGAGTCAGGTTAGTTTTGATTTTTAATTACGCTCAGTATAATGATGCGCTCTAACTGGCGACAATGATTGACAGTGTAATTGCTCTGATTGCTTCAGGAGGAAGATAAGAGCCCGAGGATCTAGGACACTGTGATCTACAGAACTTCGTTTTTCAAGGTTGTAATGTATCCAAGAATTAAGCTCAGTAGAGCTCACCTCACCTCATCTTGGCTCAGCTCAGTTCCGCTCAACTCACCGTAGTTAAGCTCAGCCCCCTAAACTCAGCTCAGCTCAGCTAAACCTAACTCTTCATGACTGAACTCAGTTCAGCTAAACAAAGCTCAACTCAGCCCAGCTCAACTCAACTAAGCAAAGATCAGCTCAGCTCAGCTCTACTCAGCTAAGTTAAGTTCAACTCAGTATAACTCAACTTCGCAACTTAGCTCACCTAAACTCAGACAAAGTCAACTCAGCTTAGCTCAACTCAGGTCAACTCAACTAAACTCAATGCAACCTGCCTCACCTCAGCTAAAGTCAACTAAACTCAGCATGGCACGTGCCCGGCCTTGACGACAGCTGAGAGAGCTGGCAGAAACGAGGTCTCATTCCTTCTTGGACCAGGGACTGAAGACTTGGAGGGGGTGTGGCGGGGTGGTCCTCCTCAGTGTGCACCAAGGGTTGCTGCTTCGTCAGCAGGCTCCTGACCCTCTGATGACACCTGCTGCTGCTTTCTTCTGTCATGGAGGGCTCAGGAAGGACGCTGGAGGCAGAGTTCAAGGCAGCCATTGACTTTCATTTTCACACTAAACGATATAAGTCACAACCAAAGTACAGGAGCAAGAGCTCATTGCTCTGCCTCCCCATCACAGCAACCGCTCCACAACATGCATCCCACCTTCATGCCTCCCACCGTCACTCACGTCCTTTGGCAGTGTTCGGGGGTCACACGCCATCCCCCACTCACTCGTGTTTCTCCTCTCCCTGCCGTCCTTTGTCCTTACTTGGAGTTCAGGCCCAGCCTTCCTGCTGGCTCTCGCAGCCGTCATCAGTGACCAGGAGATGGGTGCATGTCACTTTATCTCTATACACCTCACTTCAGCTTAGCTTAGCGCAACTCATCATTCAGCTCAGTTTGCTTAAACCTAACTCTGCTCAACTGGGCTCATCTCTGCTTAAGGCTATTTTAGTCCGTTCAACGCCCTTCACCTCAACCCAACTCAGCTTAACTCAACTCAACTCAGTTTAGCTTAGCTCAGCTAAACTCAGCTCATCTTAAAGAAGTCAACTTAAAGAATCTTTATAAAAGAACTATACATACAACATTCACCCCAAACTGAGTCCAAATGTCCATCTCGTAATCATTTTACCACTTTAAGAAGTCGCTAAAGATAAAATAAACAGGAACACGGCTTATAACAGAGGCATTGGAGCAGCTCTGGGATATTTTCTATCAGCACTGAGAACAAAAACCTGTCGCGTCTCTGTAAGAAGCTTGTAAATATCAGGGAAAAGCGATAGAAGAAGCCGTACTGGTTCTGTCGAGACTTTCTCAGGCTTTGTAAAGCCCACCTGTAAATCCATTCCTTCTCTCTGTGCTCTCTTCCCTTCCAAATGCCAACAGTGGAGTTACAATCAATATCAATTTTGGGTACAATTTCAAAACCTTTGTGAAGCAAAAAGAGGAATATGAAGCTAATTGGATATTTGGATGCTTCTCAATGCCCCTAATGTGTCTTTTTTTCAGCTCGGATCGTTTAGAGCATGTTTTCCCGAAAAGAGAATCTAATAAACCTTGATCATATCAAACCTTTGCAACACCGTGGAAGAGCTTGCTTGGATGTGTCCTTGTTGCTTGAGAATCTGGATGTTTTCTGTCAGAAGAGAAAATCAGAGCAGCTGTGTCACCAAGATTCACAAAAGGACAAGAATTTTGACAAGGTGACGGGTTTTCTGTGTGGATGCCTTCAACACTGGCACAGTCTGTCCGGATCTCTGGAAGGCCTGACTGAGCCCAGTGCCTAGGTATGTAGCTGTGTAAATTGCATTAGAAAATAACCACATTAGTCATTTTCTCCATTGCGCTCTATGACTGTGCATGACATGCATGCTACTACACTGCAGCGTGGAGCCCTAATGACTTGCTTCCATGATACATTATTAACCAGACATGCCACATTTGCATGCACACAGGCAATAGCAGATGGTGATTAAGGTATAATTTCCAGGGGAGCATGAGGAGGCTACACCCTTCAATATTTGCCAACCCAGTAATGCTGTCCTAAATAAATGTATCAGTATTATCAGCAGCGAGCTGTGACTGTCAGAGCTAGGCCTTCATTTCCAGCCCTAAATGTCAAAATATGGTCAAAACAAGGGAAAGTCGCCTCTATCCTAATGCTTCTGCTAGCACCCCTATGGGATTCTAGTAGTATGTTTGTGCTGAACTAATAGTGATTTACATGGATGTTTTTGGCTGTTCTAGATTCTTCTTCTTCTTCTTCTCTCGGCTGCTCCCTTTAGGGGTCGCCACAGCGGATCATCTGCCTCCATCTTGCCCTATCCACTGCCTCCTCTACTTTCACACCAACCATCTCCATGTCCACCTTCACTACATCCATAAACCTTCTCTGAGGTCTACCTCTTCTCCTTCTACCCGGCAGCTCCATCTCCAACATTCTTTGTCC
The DNA here is from genome assembly GCF_015220715.1 of Pygocentrus nattereri. Taxonomy (NCBI): domain Eukaryota; kingdom Metazoa; phylum Chordata; class Actinopteri; order Characiformes; family Serrasalmidae; genus Pygocentrus; species Pygocentrus nattereri. The sequence continues at coordinate 5,635,150 of NC_051219.1, forward strand.
AATATATCCACTATTCCTCCTCAACACATGTCCAAACCATCTCAACCTGGCCTCTCTGGCTTTATCTCCAAACTGCTCCACCTTCACTGTCCCTCTGATCTGCTCATTTCTAATCTTGTCCACCCTGGTCACTCCCAACGAAAATCTCAGCATCTTCATCTCCGCCACCTCCAGCTCAGCCTCCTGTCTTAAACATGGATATTTAAAGCATGTAAAAGACATTCAGTGATATTTTTGTCTCACATTTCAGATTTTGATGTGTTATTGTATAAAAAGAACACCACAAGATATTACGTAGACTATTTAGTACGTAAATTCACTTCAAATCTTGCTGACCTGAGTGGCTGTAATAAGTTTTCATCCATAGAGCACTCAGACGATCCATGAATGGCAAGATGATAGGTCATGTTTTGAGGGCACAGCATGTTTTTTCCTGACGGCTGATAGCTTCCAATGATGGAACTACTGGAGAGCAAGGCTAATGTTAATTCAAGGCAAAGGCCAATTCAAGCTGAGTTGATTTTCTTCTATTATAGTTAAAAGCAGAGCTCCTGAGTGGTGCAACCATCTAAGCACTGGCCCTATTATGAGGAGATCATGAGCTTGGTGATATAGCCATCTGTGGCCGGGAGTCCAAGAGAGCACAACTGGCCTCGCTCTGTCTGGGTGGGTAGGATGGCCCCCCTTCTCCCCCCATCATACACCATCTGTTAGCTGGTGTAACAGGGCATTTGTCACTTTCCTCCGAGTGCATCCAGCTATCCAATCACACTGCATTCGGAAAGATGAGCTGGCACTTCCCCGGACTCAGAGGAATTGTTTTTCAGCACGCAGTTTAGAAACTTGCTGTTTGTCAATATTGCTAAGTGCTAGCCTTTTTAGCTTTACTTCATAATGTAATGATTTTGTTTTGTATTCAGTGAAACTCTGTTTGATGATCTAACTGTGTTGTTAAACACACTTTGCATTGGATTGCATTGATTTCATTGGTTGGTTGCATAAATACATGAGGTGATGAGAGCAATCTTCAGATCATGAATGCATTTCAGTTTAAACTTATTTTAAGTGTATGTCAATGTTTTGAGTCAGCGGTACTTAGTGAATGTAAGGCAATTAGTTGGCACAAAGATTTTACATAGCCACACATGTAATTTTGAGTATTCTAAGTCTTTTCTTTTGAATTGTAAATGCTTTAAATATATAATCACACAGAAATAATGGTTGAGTTATAAGAACTTGTACAAAATAAGTTTTGCCAACATTAAATATTTAAATTAAAATACTTAAAACGGTTGACTTATTAGTACTTAATTGTATTGCGTAATATAAATCCATATTTTCAGTAGTACACACTTGAAATAAATGATTGTGTCAACTGAAAAACTCAAAGTTGTGCATATTTCCGACATTTGAGTTTACAAACTGAAAAATATTAATGCAACTGATTGCCTTAATTCCTTTAAGTTCTGCTAACTTATCTGGGTTTACGTGACTGGGGCAGACCTAACTAGTGGGTGGAACAGGATATGAGTTAAAATAACTAAAGTGAAGTTAATAAGAAATAAGTAGTACTTCTAACAGTGATTGGACAGTTCATTGCCAGCTTTGTGTGACTGGATTATTATTCATGCATTGAAAGTCCTTATAAATCAATTAGACAGAGCCAGTACATTAGCACTGTATTTACTGTGTTTATAATGGTTGTAATGCGTTTATGAAGCACATAAGCACTGGTTTTCAACGACTGCACAGAAGGCTTTCTGCACAAAGTCACCACTGAGCCACAGGCTTTACTGCTGACATGTTAATTAGGCATTTTATGACCTGCTGAGGTGCAGAAATTGGGGAGGAGGCTATGGAAATGAACAAAAACAAGTTTTTTTTTTAATGGCAAGAAGAAGGTTTTTACTTTAAAAATGTCTGCTGCACTGAAAGCGCAAGAAAACACTGAAACGTTTTCTCTCTTGATCCAAAAATAGATACGTTTTGATTGTTCACGTTAAACAGCTCATAATTCTACTAATTTCTTTTTGAGCCAGACTTTGAACAAACACCAAATCCAAAATGTATCGTTTAGTAACATTTGAAAATTGTCCAAAAGCCCACATTAAAACAGGTAAATGCAGTCCTAGATGTGTCAGAATTTACTGTTGGGTACATTATTATTAAGACTCTAAGCTTATTATAAACTTATTATATGATATTATTATTATTATTCAGTAACTACTATGAATTCTTCAGTAATCACTATGTAGGTAAAGTGTGAGTAAGTAGTTATTACAGTGAATGCAGCTTCTATAGGTGATAAGAGCTTAAAAGCATGGCAAACTCAGCAATGGGAAGTGACTTGGTAGCTCACGGGACCAAAGAACACTTTATATCCTGTAGAAAAGGCGTTTTTAGATGTTGAAAAGATCAAGAAATCTCTTCAGGAAGGTTCCATAGTACTGCAGATGTTATAATGTTGGCACTGTTTCTGGACTCAGGGCACCAAATGTAGGCGCTGCTTGTATATATCTAATTAAGTTTTCCTAGAAAAGTATTTGCACCATAAAATGTTTGGAAATTTGAGCTCAAATTCCAAAAGATTAAATAAGGATGTCATTTTTTGAGGCAAGTATCTTCAGGGGGGTCATAGGAGCAGCATTTACAATACAATCTGCTACACTTTTGAGGAACTATACTGGGCCTTTGACGGTCACGGCACTGAGTGAGTGTGGGTGTTGTACGTTCTCTTCATAAGAGGAGAGGTTGAGGGAGATTTGAGCGCAGGGGTGGTGTTGCTGGTGGTATCAGCGCTGTGGAATTGGAACAGCTAGTGGGTGAGATTATTCATTTGGAAGTCATCTTAGTCACGTATCTGACTCCTGTCTTTTTAATACCTTGCAGCACCACTGCTACTCTCAGAGCGAGAGAAAGAGCAGAAACAAGGAGGGAGAAGAATGAGTGCGAGACATGACAGCAAGACACAAAGAAAGAGAATGAAAACCTCAAATCACTGGGTTGTGTCTTACTTACGGTAAGACTGCTTTATCCTCCGTGTGGTGAGAAAGAGAGATCATCCTGCCAGGTTTGGAACCTCATCGAAATGAGAAGCTGAGCTCAGGATGGTTTCGAGTTCTGAAAATAGAAGCTCGCCTTAATGCATCACCTTGACTGTCCAATAACGCGTTCCTTCCTCAAGGCTTTCTACGCATAACATTTGAGTTCTCACTCCTACTAACTGTTTCCCCACATATGAAAGTTCTCATGCTTTCTTTTCAGGACCAAAGCAAGGTTTGCCAACAAAAGCATTGAAGGCACTTACGTTTCTGAGCAACCTTTGCCTCATTGTAATTGTGGTGAAAGCGCATGTTCTCTCTGGCATTTCCCTTCATAGTCTTTCTTTCTTACTTGATTTCTTGTTAATATGACTAGACCAACCACTCCCTACACAGCATCTCTCATTTCGACCAATTCTAATGAGAATGTGGCCGAAATTCGCCACTGGTGAGCTGACGATTGACACGCCAGAGCCTGAGAGAGGCTCGGATATCATTGAAGCTCAGCCTGTCAAACACTGCTGAGCATTAATGGAATGCCTCATAAACTCACTGGTTCCCAACATGTACGATCATCACTCCAACATTATCCTCAAGTCATCGACCGATCAGGCATAACATTATGAGCACCTCCTGGTTTCTACGCTCGCTGTCCATTTGATCAGCACCACTTACTCTATAGGTGTTGTTTCTGATCCACTCATACTAGCACAACATACACCAACACACCACCATCATGTCAGTGTTAATGCAGTGCTGACCATGATCCACCACCCAAACAGTACATCAAACAAAGAAGCTGAGCGATGGACTGACCACCCCAGAGTCCAGACCTCAGCACCACTGAATGTGTTTTCAGCCACTACAACCAACTTCTAAGACTGAATTTTGGAGGTGTGGAAAAATACCCCTGCAGATTTCTGTGAAAAACTTAAAAAGGAATGGAAGCTGTAATAAAGAGTGCCCACCTGACACACTGAAAATGTGATATTATATTTAGTTGTTGAGGTTCCTGTGAAATTTTCTTTTAAATATAATTTTTACGCTTTTATTTCTTGACAGTTTCCGATGTCTATTTATTTCTCATTCATGCAGCTCATCCATAATAGCCATTTTCAAATGGACCCCTCACCACCCAAAACACGACACATTCATTATTTATTATTTTAACAGCTTAAATAGTCTAATATGAACATTAGATGCTGGTGAGTGAGGTGGCTTTGAGATCATCCTCTTGTTCAAGATTGAACATTGTAGACATGAAGGGTGTCTGTTGAGCAGACATGACAGAAAAGCATCTGAAGAACAAACAGTTTGATGAGCTCAAATCCTTTAAGCCAGTTAAGCAAGTCACACGTTTTAAGTGACGACTGATGAGTCCCATTGTGTGCCAAGTATTAAATGACTTTGAACGAAATTCTTACTTGGCTCTGCCAGATAAAATTCACACTGTATTTCGCAAACTGCGATATATAAATATTAGAAATGCAATGACTGAAATTAATTAAAGACATATTGACAAAACCATGAACAGAAAAGTCTGAATTGAAATGCTTTTAATTATTACCCTGAGATACTCAGTCATAATGATCCAGCATGGTATCATATTGACACATTCAGAGGAATGTGCGCAAACTAACAGTGCAAATATAGGAGGTTAAGTTTCGAGGTGGGTTAAGAGGCGAGTCTTTTGACATTTATCAGAAATTCAGTGAACTCGCAGGCGCTCGCTCTTCACAGAAGAATTCTCATTCGTTTTTTATGAGATGGGGTTGTTTTGTGCCTCGTCGGGTGGAAAGGTTTCAGGGTCACTTATTCCCCTACCAAACAAGGCTGGAGTTGAAAGGCGTAGAATCAAATAGCTCCTCTGAGAGGTTGTTGCGATTGAGATGGCAAACTGTCCTTAGAACTAGCCTCTGGGGCCATTGTCTTTAACTCAGTCACTGTGTTTACCTGGAATTCATCTGGATGCCATTCGTGCTTCTGCAGAATGTTTAGCATCGCTGGTTGTGGGTATCATCATCAATAAGGTTCTGCAGACCTTAGTTGTTTATTAATTTCCTATAATATACAGCTACGTTATCTTAGATGGTTTATGATCTTGCAGTGATCTTTGCGTTAGGTTCCTTGTAAGAAACATGCCTCAGACTTAGAGCTTGAAATGTTTGCCTGAACCTGATAGGACTCCGATGCCTTCAGCATATTGCGACGTCCACCAAGAGCCGTGCTGACCGTAGGAACCTAGAGGGTGTGGCCATGCAAAGTGGCTCTCTGAGTGTAAAAAGGTACAGTTGTTGTTGATGATGTTGATGCTGTTGTTGTTAGTGCAGTTATTTGTTGCTGAATTATGTTCTAAGGTGGTTGGTTAGCTGTGTGTGTTTGTCCATCCTCCTCCTGTGTTGTGTCCTCCCGCATTATTCCCCTCGCTGTGTTTCATGCTGCTGTGTTGCTGGGCTGGACATTCTACTACTTCCATTGAAGTGCCTGTTCAAAATAAATGGACATTCATCTGTATGCGCTATATTGTCCAGCTCTTCTTCTGTCCAGATGCTACATTATGGTAGTAGTATGAGGGAAGAATATGTGATTGAGCACCGGGGGAGAACTTAGAGGGCTGGAGTTCTGGGTGGTTTTTGGAGATAGGTCAGAAACTACCTTAGGATGCTGATAAGACTGACATAGTACTACAAAAAAAACTCATTAGAAATTGAAGGTAGAGATAACAATTTATAGTGTGATAGATTGGAAGGAAGAAGGACAAGGGGGTGTTATGTTGGAAGGAGGAGAGATTTCAGGGGTCTCTGCGAGGAGAGGTTTCAGGGGTCTCTGCGAGGAGAAGTTTCAGGGGTCTCTGCGAGGAGAGGTTTCAGGGGTCTCTGTGAGGAGAAGTTTCAGGGGTCTCTGCGAGGAGAAGTTTCAGGGGTCTCTGCGAGGAGAGGTTTCAGGGGTCTCTGCGAGGAGAAGTTTCAGGGGTCTCTGTGAGGAGAAGTGTCAGACTAAAGTGAACTTTTTTAGAAGAACTTTTGATGGTCTACAGTAAATTTTAGTTTCAGACAGAATTTGTTTGGCTATGCTTAGATTGGGACCCAGTTATGCCAGGTTGGGCTGGGACAGAAATATTTCGGGCTATATCTGTGTTCTGACAGAATTTTTCAGGGTACAGTCAGTACAGGACAGAATTTGTTGAGCTACTGTGGGGATAGGGCTGAATTTGTTGGGCTACAGTCATGTTGGAACAGAATTTTGTTGGTCTACAATCAAGTTAAAGGTGAATTGTATCATATTACACTGAGAATCAGGCAGAATTTTGTCAGGCTACAGTTGGGATGGGACAGAATTTGTTGGGCCGTGACTAAGATCAGACAAAATGTGTTGGGCTACAGTGGAGATAGAACAGTATTAATTGGGCTACAATCAGAATTGGACAGAATTTGTTGGACTACACACAGGATTGGACAGAATTTCCTAAACTATGGTTGGTATAGGACAGAATTTGTTGGGCTACAGTGGGATTGGACGGAATTTGTTAGACTATGGTTGGAATAGGACAGAATTTGTTGGGCTACAGTGGTATTGGACGGAATTTGTTAGACTATGGTTGGGATAGGACAGAATTTGTTGGGCTACAGTCAAAATTAGACAGAATTTGTTGGTCTACAGTACAGATACAACAGAATTTCTTGGGCTACAGTCACATAACAACAGAATTTCATCATGTTCATAAAGATTTTTTTGTACTACAGTCAAGTTGGAACAGAAATTTGCTGGTGTAAAAACAGGTTTAGGGAGAATTTTGTTGTACTGCACTCATACAGTATGTTGTTGGTTGCCTGCCTGGGTTCAGGCAGAATGTTACTGGTCTACAGTTGGGTTCAACTCTCTCTAATCCTAAATGTGCCATAATGCATGCATCAGTCACTAGTATAAAGATGAATGCAACAAAAGGTATTTAGCTGCTGGGGGACAAGATTGAAAATCCCAGCTATACTAAACACAACCCCAGGCCAGAGCCATTTATGACTACTACAAGTAAATCTTGTGCCAGACATCGGTGCCTTCCATACCCGATACATGTGAGGGTGGAAAACAGACTTTGTCCTGCACAATAAACCAAAGTTTACCAGCCCAGCATACAAGAGTAGCTCCTCCAGTCAGCATTTACATCCTACTCCTGCCTCCCACATAGTTAGTAGATTTGCACTGAAGCAGTAAAGCACTAAAGTGACAGATGGTCTCTTGCAACAAATGTTCAGTCATCATAAAAGACTCTGACAACATACCAAAAAATAGCTTTAATTAAATCATTTTTTTAAATGGCTTGCAGTTGCACTCAAGGCAGAAAATAACTCTTCATGCGACAGATTATCTCACAGTGTTGCATTTTGTTACAGAGCATTGATCAAATTTGTTTCCTTTCTTGGTACAACCTACACTTGTTTTTCCTGATGTTGCACTGAAGGATCAAGAAAAACAGATTCCTTTACAACAGAGATGATGACCAAAGATAAACACGTAAACAAATCTCTTGACCCTTCTATGCATGTGAGCTGCTGGCCAAGAGGTCTATGCTCACCATGTGGGAACATAATGGAGAGGAGCTCTCAAGCCTGAGAGGAAAGATTACTTTTATCAGTGCCTATAGAATGGAAAACAACAGAGCCTGGGCTCTTCTGGTTAAAAGAAAACAGGTTGTTAAGTGGAGCCATAATTTCTCTATGAATGGTAAACAGAATGGCCTCTTGGTCTTTAGAAGTCATGGTAAAGCAGCTCTCAATGAGACCATCTGAGGATTGCTTTCAAGAAAATCTGTGTTCAATGAAAGAACAAGGGAACCGAAGCATGCGATGCATTCCAAACATCTTCCATAAGAAAATGTGCTAATGCGCTGCTTGGTGGCCTGCTTGGCCTTTTGCTCAAGGCAATGCTGAAAGGCATGATAATTAGATAGAGCCCACTACAGATTCCTTGGTGATGAAAGCAGCATGAAAATACAATATTTGATGGGCAAACATCTTGAACAATATAAGAAACATCTCAACTTACAGGTAAATAAGGCAAAATAAACTTATTCAATTCCACAGCGGCTTTTGTTTTCTTTTTTCAGATTCCACTCCAAAATTAGATCGTTCTTTCCTACACACTTCGTGTGCTGCTCTGAGAACGTCTCAAAAACTGCAAAGCCACATAAATAGTATAAATGCAACATGAACGAAAGATCGAAATGGGCCAAATGTTGCAAAATGAACCACATTAATTGCTCACCCTGTTTTGACACATGACATCTCTTCATGAGCTCTTATATGGTAATTATAAAAAGTCTGAATGTTTGAAGCTGTAAAAGAACTCCAGATGACCACATATTCAATATGTTGGGATTTAAGGTGTCAGGTCTTATTTATAAAAGCAGTAAGCTGCTGGAGGCCACTTATTATTACACTTATTATACGATTCATTTCATGGGAAAAATTGTGCATTGTATCTAATGCCTGATTACTTTAGAAAATAACAAAACAAAGATAAAACAAGACAAAAATGACATGTAATCCTAAAAACATGTCAAATCCATGAGAATAGTTAGGGCAGATTTCAGCATGGCTCTGAAAAAATGCCAAATATACCATATAATCTGTGCCATTGGGCTTTTTTTCAGTGATAAATGCTTCTGTCTGGGCTGGATTTCTCAAATTATCGTAGCACAAGGCTGATGCTGAAACTTGGCCCTGAACACCAAGCAAACCAGACTAAATTACAAAAGCATCATTTTCTGCTTTGGGCTGGATCAAGAAAACCAAATTGAAATAATTAAAAACTAAAATCAGTGCACCCTTAGGCACAGGTCCAACCCAGAGTTTACTTTTTTATGATATTATGATATTATGATATTATCATATGCATCAAAATTACGTATCGGCAAATTTAATCGTAAGCATGCACAAATTTCACTGACTACTTTGTTATTTGTCAGTTTCATCTTTGGCGTATCTGTCTGATTGAACTCACACCTGGTAGGAGCGCGTGTACAATTGAGTGTAAACATTTAACAACCTGAAAAAAATGCTTGATTTGTGGATAAATATTATCAACAGCATATATAACAGCAGTAATAAGATTATAAATTGAAAATAACAAAAATAACAGTATTTAGTGAACAAGGCAAAAGTGGATGGACTTATTTTACATGCACACTATTTTACACATGTAGGTGAAGTTGGCATTAGGAGTCTTGCCCAAGGACTCTTATTGGTATAGTGTAGAGTGCTGACCCATGCAGGGGATTGAAGCCCAGTCTACAGCATAGAAGGCTGACGAGTTACCCACTACACTATAACAACCATGTTTAAAGACATATTACAGTGATTTTGCTTTATACTACTGACTCCACCCACCAAATAAACAATACAAAACACAGCTAGTGCAGAAACACCTCAAACAATACAATAACACAGCATTGAAATGTTATTTTTAGATAATAATCACACTCCACAATCACAGTGCACTCACTGCTCGACCTCAGACTTCACGTATGGGCTCACAACATACTATATACTGTGATTTTATTAGCTCCTTATCAAAATATTTGCTTGAGTTGGGGCGTGCTTCATGCAAATGATATGTAAATGAGGTTTGCTGGCACTTGATTTCATGCACTGAAGTTCATTCATTGTTTGTGCTCAGATCTCTCATTGTTTCCATGTTGTGTAAAAAACTTCACGAATCAGACATAGAATAGTTTGTACGGTGTTTGTACGTGTCCATTACATTGAATGGAATTTGAGATGCTTAATATCAATGAACAGTGTGAGTCAAATGTGAAAGCAGCAGATCATGCAGAAAATACAGCACTGATGGTTGCACATTTCAGTTCTTTGGTGTGCATGTGAATACGGGTGTAGTGTTCACACCTGTCAAATTAAACCAAGCTAAAGAAAGGTTTGACACCCAACAAGATAAGTGTGAAAGCACTCTTAAGGCAAAAATATACTTCAAACAATAAAAAAAACTAAGCAAAATGGAACTACCACTATATGTTGTTGTGAAAATACATGAAAAAACTCTGTGTACATATCAGCATCACTGGGAGCTGCAGTGGACCAGTCATAGTCAAGGGGAGGTCTCAGTAAAATCACTTACCTCAGTCAAGAGAGGCCTCAGAACCAACGACAAGGTGATTAGGACCAATCACAGTCAGGGAGAGGTCCCAGAACATATGATAGTGATTATGACCAATCACAGTCAGGGGGAGGTCCCAGAACATATGATAGTGATTATGACCAATCACAGTCAGGGGGAGGTCTCAGAACATGTAATTGGTGATTATGACCAATCCCAGTCAGGGGAGGTCTCAGAACATATGATAGTGATTATGACCAATCACAGTCAGGGGGAGGTCTCAGAATGAATGACACAGCCATTAGGACCAATCACAGTCAGGGGGAGGTCTCAAAACAAAAGGTTCTGCATACAGCATGCACCACACCTCAAACCAGTGAGTCGCTTTGTCCAAAAAGGCATAAGTTTTGTCTGAAGTTTACAGATTTAGAGACAATTTGCTTTGATTTCTTTTTACCTTGGTTCTTATTATGTTTATTAATTATAAACATATATAAATTATATATTATTGTGGTCACTTTGTCACAACTTCCAACAGGTTCCTATTATATCTTCTTGACCATAACTGGCTTCTTACTGGTACTTAGCCTGAACATTCTGGGGCTCTTTCTATAATGAATCCACTTCCATGGTTCAAAATAAACCGAAAAGGTAATGTATGGATATAATTTGGCAGAGAAAAGTGCCCAGATTAATCAGACCAGACCAGAATTTATACACCCAAAATAGTAAAACAGCACTCAACACAGTAATCAGACATCAGGCACAGTGCCAGTCAGAACAGCATGTCCCACCACCGTCCACCGCCACCAACTGACCGGCAGCCATTTGACTGATAAAAAAGGTAGCGGTGAATTAGGTGGACACTACACAACATAATGGAGTGTCCATTGATACTGTATTAATGGCTCATGTGCTTTAACACCACAAGCCATGTTTTGAAATGGCCTTCCAGTGTTAGGCTTCCAGGCATCATCTGCTTTACAACACTGCACACTGCAACATAAGACAAGACAGTGTTATCAACAAAAAAAGCCCCCAAACAAACAAACAATGTCTTCAGCTGCTTATGAGTGGCTTCTCATAAATAAGGGAGGATTGAATGGTGTCACATTCTGAAGGGTTCAGGATTAGGTAAGTAAGTAGTCAAACTGTTTACCTGAGAGGAAGGCATAGATGTTGACACGAGCCCCTAATTTGCATTAACACCCTCAGCTTTGATGCACACTTATTTTACAGGATAATTGCTTGCATAATCGTAACCCTGAGAACCTGACCTTCATTCACTGTATGATAACACTGTGGGAAAAAATATCAAAATCCATAGCGAATGTTTTAGGCATTTTGAATAGCAAGCGGAATACACAGAGATATACAGTCAAAGTGGCTATTAAGTACAGCCTTAAAGAGATGGTTCTTTAAAGGTTCTTTAGTAAAGCCCATGGGCCTCATTAACTGATCGTTAGAAGGTTCTGACATTCACCAGTGTTCTCTTATTTGGGGTTTGTTCTTAGGTTGGAACACAATCCACACACACACACTCAAAAGCACAAAGGGTGTGAACAGTTCTGAGGTTTAAGAACACGTCATGAATCTGACGTAGACCTTTTCTCAGGAAAGTTCTCAAGAATTCAGAACATTCAAGAATTCACATTCAAGAAAAAACGTAGGAAGATTTTGGTGAATGAGGTCCATCGTTCCTATATAGAACCATGAACACTGAAAGAACCAGTTGCTTGCTTAAACGGTTCTTTGAGTGGTGAAACGGTTCTTCAGATTGACGGCGAATGTGTCGTATGTAGGGTTAGGGTTTCCGTATAGCACCAAAAAGGGTTCAGCTATTGTTACGCTATCAAGCTTGTAACAATGAAAGACCTCTTTTTGGTGCTAAATAGAATCACTTTAAAACGGATCTCTTTAGAATCACATACAACACGTTCTCCAACAATCTCAAGAACCATTTCGCCATGCAAAAAACACTTTAAGCTTGCAAATGGTTGTTTTCTCGATAGATTCTAAAGAACCCTTGAAGAACCATCTTTTTTAAGAGGCTAGAAGGTGTTAAGAGACATTTTTGAGGTGATTAGATATTAGATAAGCCACCGGAATGAAACAGTTCCAAAATGATCAAATCCTCCAGACACAATGTTCTGGGGATGGTTGGCACAATGTTGAAAGGCTATGATTTGAAAGAAGGAAGCAACAAATACAAATACTCAGTTTTGATTTAATCCAAAGTTGTAAACATTCAAGGGTGTTAAAGAATGTTTTTGAAACACAGACGAAATGTATGACATGAATGTAGGTGAAGAAATCAATCGTTTTTTATGACATTCTTATGAAAGCTTCCCCTACTGACCTGGAATCTCACATTGTGCCAACCAACCCCTGTGTCCACCCGGTTCTTCTTTACTATAGATCACACCTTACAAAAAATTGGGTCCCTCCTTGTTTGGATAGCTCTCTGATGTTCATATTATTAGTAGACTCTCTGGGGAAACAGCATTAGGATTAGGGTTAGTATTAGGACTAGGGTCAGGCTCAGGTTTAGGTATGTTTAGGTTACATTAAGGAAATGGGATAGATATTTAACCCCTTAGTATACGGAGTTTATTTCATACAAAAGCTTATTATTCAGTAATGCAGGGGCCTCAATGCAAACCAGTGTAGCTACTCTTAGGTTATAGAAGTGTGTAGTAAGACCTCAGGCCTGCTGGTGGGCCCATGGCTTGTTAAGGGGTAGATTGAATGTAAATTATGTGCATGGCGAGCATCAGTGGTCTACCCAAAGAAAGTTAATTTGTTGCATTAACATAAACTTTCTAAACACTTTCCAAAACAGACGTTTTAGAACCAACACACAATGTATTTTCTGTGTTTCCAGTGAAGGGCAACACATTTTGTGCTACCTTTAACACACAATACATACGAGCCCACGATCTGCTTCACAAGCATATTTTACTAGAAAGCCCAAAAGCATGAAAGCGCTGTTAGAGCATGACAAGTGCGTACTGATTCGGCTGGTGCTGCATAATGGAGGGCTTATCCTCTACGAGGGTCCCTCCACATTGATGGTGGTGACAGTGGCCATGAAGCAGCGCTGAAACAGCCGCTCTGGATCGGCCGGCTGATTGTCACAGTCCAGTTTCCCCTTGAAGAAATGCTTGCGGAATCCCTGCGGTCCGGACGGAGCCCTGGGCTGGCTCGGGCCTTCCTGTGGGCTGGCATCGGCGCCTGGAGAACAAACCAGAGAAGACCATCGCTTACGAACACCACTAAACATTCCCCTTCATTAAACTAAATGCAGTCAATCAGGCGAGACGCATTTGGTCTCTGCAGTTTATGTAGTTAGCTAAGAAGTAATAAACCGATCAAAGTTAATGTGTTAGTCAAAAAGTCATGCACTAAATTATTAACATTTTCTCGAGTTTAACCTTTTGAATCATCCATAGTTCCAGGCTAAAGCCCAGCAGACCCCCACACTCTATAAGAAAGTTATAACAAAATGCATTAAATTTGAAATATTTACTCAAATGTTAGCAAATAAGACAAAAATTCACGTGATTAATAATGATTACTTGTTTGGATCATTTTTTTAATTTTAAATTTTCTACATTATTTGTAAAAAATTGAAAAAATTACTTTTGAAGAAGAAATGCTTCAGATCATCACATTGATTTATCAGTGTACTCAGGCTTTAGCAGAGCTCAGTAACGCTGAGATTAATAACTGATCACATTGATTTATCAGTCTACTCAGGCTTTAGCAGAGCTCAGTAACGCTGAGATTAATAACCGATCACATTGATTTATCAGTCTACTCAGGCTTTAGCAGAGCTCAGTAACACTGAGATTAATAACTGATCACATTGATTTATCAGTCTACTCAGGCTTTAGCAGAGCTCAGTAACGCTGAGATTAATAACTGATCACATTGATTTATCAGTCTATTCAGGCTTTAGCAGAGCTCAGTAACACTGAGATTAATAACTGATCACATTGATTTATCAGTCTACTCAGACTTTAGCAGAGCTCAGTAACGCTGAGATTAATAACCGATCACATTGATTTATCAGTCTACTCAGGCTTTAGCAGAGCTCAGTAACGCTGAGATTAATAACTGATCACATTGATTTATCAGTCTACTCAGGCTTTAGCAGAGCTCAGTAACACTGAGATTAATAACTGATCACATTGATTTATCAGTCTACTCAGGCTTTAGCAGAGCTCAGTAACACTGAGATTAATAACTGATCACATTGATTTATCAGTCTACTCAGACTTTAGCAGAGCTCAGTAACGCTGAGATTAATAACCGATCACATTGACTTATCAGTCTACTCAGGCTTTAGCAGAGCTCAGTAATGCTGAGATTAATAACTGATCACATTGATTTATCAGTCTACTCAGGCTTTAGCAGAGCTCAGTAACGCTGAGATTAATAACTGATCATATTGATTTATCAGTCTACTCAGGCTTTAGCAGAGCTCAGTAACACTGAGATTAATAACCGATCACATTGATTTATCAGTCTACTCAGGCTTTAGCAGAGCTCAGTAACGCTGACATTAATAACTGATCACATTGATTTATCAGTCTACTCAGGCTTTAGCAGAGCTCAGTAACACTGAGATTAATAACTGATCACATTGATTTATCAGTCTACTCAGACTTTAGCAGAGCTCAGTAACGCTGAGATTAATAACCGATCACATTGATTTATCAGTCTACTCAGGCTTTAGCAGAGCTCAGTAACGCTGAGATTAATAACTGATCACATTGATTTATCAGTCTACTCAGGCTTTAGCAGAGCTCAGTAACACTGAGATTAATAACTGATCACATTGATTTATCAGTCTACTCAGGCTTTAGCAGAGCTCAGTAACACTGAGATTAATAACTGATCACATTGATTTATCAGTCTACTCAGGCTTTAGCAGAGCTCAGTAACACTGAGATTAATAACTGATCACATTGATTTATCAGTCTACTCAGACTTTAGCAGAGCTCAGTAACGCTGAGATTAATAACCGATCACATTGATTTATCAGTCTACTCAGGCTTTAGCAGAGCTCAGTAACGCTGAGATTAATAACTGATCACATTGATTTATCAGTCTACTCAGGCTTTAGCAGAGCTCAGTAACGCTGAGATTAATAACTGATCACATTGATTTATCAGTCTACTCAGGCTTTAGCAGAGCTCAGTAACACTGAGATTAATAACCGATCACATTGATTTATCAGTCTACTCAGGCTTTAGCAGAGCTCAGTAACACTGAGATTAATAACTGATCACATTGATTTATCAGTCTACTCAGACTTTAGCAGAGCTCAGTAACGCTGAGATTAATAACCGATCACATTGATTTATCAGTCTACTCAGGCTTTAGCAGAGCTCAGTAACACTGAGATTAATAACTGATCACATTGATTTATCAGTCTACTCAGGCTTTAGCAGAGCTCAGTAACACTGAGATTAATAACTGATCACATTGATTTATCAGTCTACTCAGACTTTAGCAGAGCTCAGTAACGCTGAGATTAATAACCGATCACATTGATTTATCAGTCTACTCAGGCTTTAGCAGAGCTCAGTAACACTGAGATTAATAACTGATCACATTGATTTATCAGTCTACTCAGGCTTTAGCAGAGCTCAGTAACACTGAGATTAATAACTGATCACATTGATTTATCAGTCTACTCAGGCTTTAGCAGAGCTCAGTAACACTGAGATCAAGAACTGATAATCACATTGATTTATCAGTCTACTCAGGCTTTAGCAGAGCTCAGTAACACTGAGATTAATAACTGATCACATTGATTTATCAGTCTACTCAGGCTTTAGCAGAGCTCAGTAACACTGAGATTAATAACCAATCACATTGATTTATCAGTCTACTCAGACTTTAGCAGAGCTCAGTAACGCTGAGATTAATAACTGATCACATTGATTTATCAGTCTAGTCAGGCTTTAGCAGAGCTCAGTAACACTGAGATTAATAACTGATCACATTGATTTATCAGTCTACTCAGGCTTTAGCAGAGCTCAGTAACACTGAGATTAATAACTGATCACATTGATTTATCAGTCTACTCAGGCTTTAGCAGAGCTCAGTAACACTGAGATTAATAACTGATCACATTGATTTATCAGTCTACTCAGACTTTAGCAGAGCTCAGTAACACTGAGATTAATAACCGATCACATTGATTTATCAGTCTACTCAGACTTTAGCAGAGCTCAGTAACGCTGAGATTAATAACTGATCACATTGATTTATCAGTCTACTCAGGCTTTAGCAGAGCTCAGTAACACTGAGATTAATAACTGATCACATTGATTTATCAGTCTACTCAGACTTTAGCAGAGCTCAGTAACACTGAGATTAATAACTGATCACATTGATTTATCAGTCTACTCAGGCTTTAGCAGAGCTCAGTAACACTGAGATTAATAACTGATCACATTGATTTATCAGTCTACTCAGGCTTTAGCAGAGCTCAGTAACACTGAGATTAATAACTGATCACATTGATTTATCAGTCTACTCAGACTTTAGCAGAGCTCAGTAACACAGATTAATAACTGATCACATTGATTTATCAGTCTACTCAGGCTTTAGCAGAGCTCAGTAACGTTGAGATTAATAACTGATCACATTGATTTATCAGTCTACTCAGGCTTTAGCAGAGCTCAGTAACGCTGAGATTAATAACTGATCACATTGATTTATCAGTCTACTCAGGCTTTAGCAGAGCTCAGTAACGCTGAGATTAATAACCGATCACATTGATTTATCAGTCTACTCAGGCTTTAGCAGAGCTCAGTAACACTGAGATTAATAACTGATCACATTGATTTATCAGTCTACTCAGGCTTTAGCAGAGCTCAGTAACGCTGAGATTAATAACTGATCACATTGATTTATCAGTCTACTCAGGCTTTAGCAGAGCTCAGTAACGCTGAGATTAATAACTGATCACATTGATTTATCAGTCTACTCAGGCTTTAGCAGAGCTCAGTAACACTGAGATTAATAACTGATCACATTGATTTATCAGTCTACTCAGGCTTTAGCAGAGCTCAGTAACACTGAGATTAATAACTGATCACATTGATTTATCAGTCTACTCAGGCTTTAGCAGAGCTCAGTAACACTGAGATTAATAACTGATCACATTGATTTATCAGTCTACTCAGGCTTTAGCAGAGCTCAGTAACGCTGAGATTAATAACTGATCACATTGATTTATCAGTCTTCTCAGGCTTTAGCAGAGCTCAGTAACGCTGAGATTAATAACTGATCACATTGATTTATCAGTCTACTCAGGCTTTAGCAGAGCTCAGTAACACTGAGATTAATAACTGATCACATTGATTTATCAGTCTACTCAGGCTTTAGCAGAGCTCAGTAACGCTGAGATTAATAACTGATCACATTGATTTATCAGTCTACTCAGGCTTTAGCAGAGCTCAGTAACACTGAGATTAATAACTGATCACATTGATTTATCAGTCTACTCAGGCTTTAGCAGAGCTCAGTAACACTGAGATTAATAACCGATCACATTGATTTATCAGTCTACTCAGGCTTTAGCAGAGCTCAGTAACGCTGAGATTAATAACTGATCACATTGATTTATCAGTCTACTCAGGCTTTAGCAGAGCTCAGTAACACAGATTAATAACTGATCACATTGATTTATCAGTCTACTCAGGCTTTAGCAGAGCTCAGTAACGCTGAGATTAATAACTGATCACATTGATTTATCAGTCTACTCAGGCTTTAGCAGAGCTCAGTAACACTGAGATTAATAACTGATCACATTGATTTATCAGTCTACTCAGACTTTAGCAGAGCTCAGTAACACTGAGATTAATAACTGATCACATTGATTTATCAGTCTACTCAGGCTTTAGCAGAGCTCAGTAACACTGAGATTAATAACTGATCACATTGATTTATCAGTCTACTCAGACTTTAGCAGAGCTCAGTAACACTGAGATTAATAACTGATCACATTGATTTATCAGTCTACTCAGGCTTTAGCAGAGCTCAGTAACACTGAGATTAATAACTGATCACATTGATTTATCAGTCTACTCAGGCTTTAGCAGAGCTCAGTAACGTTGAGATTAATAACTGATCACATTGATTTATCAGTCTACTCAGGCTTTAGCAGAGCTCAGTAACGCTGAGATTAATAACTGATCACATTGATTTATCAGTCTACTCAGGCTTTAGCAGAGCTCAGTAACGCTGAGATTAATAACCGATCACATTGATTTATCAGTCTACTCAGGCTTTAGCAGAGCTCAGTAACACTGAGATTCATAACCGATCACATTGATTTATCAGTCTACTCAGGCTTTAGCAGAGCTCAGTAACACTGAGATTAATAATTGATCATCACATTGATTTATCAGTCTACTCAGGCTTTAGCAGAGCTCAGTAACACTAAGATTAATAACTGATCACATTTTATTGATTGATTTATCAGTCTACTCAGACTTTAGCAGAGCTCAGTAACACTGAGATTAATAACTGATCATCACATTGATTTATCAGTCTACTCAGGCTTTAGCAGAGCTCAGTAACACTGAGATTAATAACTGATCACATTGATTTATCAGTCTACTCAGGCTTTAGCAGAGCTCAGTAACACTTAGATTAATAACCGATCACATTGATTTATCAGTCTACTCAGGCTTTAGCAGAGCTCAGTAACACTGAGATTAATAACCGATCACATTGATTTATCAGTCTACTCAGGCTTTAGCAGAGCTCAGTAACACAGATTAATAACTGATCACATTGATTTATCAGTCTACTCAGGCTTTAGCAGAGCTCAGTAACGCTGAGATTAATAACTGATCACATTGATTTATCAGTCTACTCAGGCTTTAGCAGAGCTCAGTAACTCTGAGATTAATAACTGATCACATTGATTTATCAGTCTACTCAGGCTTTAGCAGAGCTCAGTAACGCTGAGATTAATAACTGATCACATTGATTTATCAGTCTACTCAGGCTTTAGCAGAGCTCAGTAACACTGAGATTAATAACTGATCACATTGATTTATCAGTCTACTCAGGCTTTAGCAGAGCTCAGTAACGCTGAGATTAATAACCGATCACATTGATTTATCAGTCTACTCAGGCTTTAGCAGAGCTCAGTAACACTGAGATTAATAACCGATCACATTGATTTATCAGTCTACTCAGGCTTTAGCAGAGCTCAGTAACACTGAGATTAATAACTGATCACATTGATTTATCAGTCTACTCAGGCTTTAGCAGAGCTCAGTAACACTGAGATTAATAACTGATCACATTGATTTATCAGTCTACTCAGGCTTTAGCAGAGCTCAGTAACACTGAGATTAATAACCGATCACATTGACTTATCAGTCTACTCAGGCTTTAGCAGAGCTCAGTAACACTGAGATTAATAACTGATCACATTGATTTATCAGTCTACTCAGGCTTTAGCAGAGCTCAGTAACGCTGAGATTAATAACTGATCACATTGATTTATCAGTCTACTCAGGCTTTAGCAGAGCTCAGTAACGCTGAGATTAATAACTGATCACATTGATTTATCAGTCTACTCAGGCTTTAGCAGAGCTCAGTAACACTGAGATTAATAACTGATCACATTGATTTATCAGTCTACTCAGGCTTTAGCAGAGCTCAGTAACGCTGAGATTAATAACTGATCACATTGATTTATCAGTCTACTCAGGCTTTAGCAGAGCTAAGTAATGCTGAGATTAATAACTGATCACATTGATTTATAAGTCTACTCAGGCTTTAGCAGAGCTCAGTAACACTGAGATTAATAACTGATCACATTGATTTATCAGTCTACTCAGGCTTTAGCAGAGCTCAGTAACGCTGAGATTAATAACTGATCACATTGATTCATCAGTCTACTCAGACTTTAGCAGAGCTCAGTAACGCTGAGATTAATAACTGATCACATTGATTTATCAGTCTACTCAGGCTTTAGCAGAGCTCAGTAACGCTGAGATTAATAACTGATCACATTGATTTATCAGTCTACTCAGACTTTAGCAGAGCTCAGTAACACTGTGATTAATCACTGATCACATTGATTTATCAGTCTACTCAGGCTTTAGCAGAGCTCAGTAACACTGAGATTAATAACTGATCACATTGATTTATCAGTCTACTCAGGCTTTAGCAGAGCTCAGTAACACTGAGATTAATCACTGATCACATTGATTTATCAGTCTACTCAGGCTTTAGCAGAGCTCAGTAACACAGATTAATAACTGATCACATTGATTTATCAGTCTACTCAGGCTTTAGCAGAGCTCAGTAACACTGAGATTAATAACTGATCACATTGATTTATCAGTCTAGTCAGGCTTTAGCAGAGCTCAGTAACACTGAGATTAATAACTGATCACATTGATTTATCAGTCTACTCAGGCTTTAGCAGAGCTCAGTAACACTGAGATTAATAACTGATCACATTGATTTATCAGTCTACTCAGGCTTTAGCAGAGCTCAGTAACACTGAGATTAATAACTGATCACATTGATTTATCAGTCTACTCAGGCTTTAGCAGAGCTCAGTAACACTGAGATTAATAACCGATCACATTGATTTATCAGCAGGAACTTCAGCATTTGTAAAGAAGCCATTTGTCGAATTCCTCCAACATGTGGTGTCCGGCCATATAACAGAGCAAACCATGAAGGAGTGAGTTATTACACCTATACTGTTAGTGTTTTACAGATGTGCAGAAAACCAAAACATTTTCTTTCAGTCAGCTCAGTTCAAGTCACATGCTTAGTAAAAAGTCAGTTTCCACAGGTTTAGTTCAGGTTAGGGCTTCAAATGTAGTACAACCAGTCAGGCCTGGTCGGGTCTAAAAGCTGTGAGAATGGGTTGAGTTTGGGTTTCAATGTCATGCCCATGCAGACACCACCATAACAGTGTATAAACAAGTTTGTGTCCCCACATTGTGGCATCAACCTGGCACACACTCACACACACACAGGCTGAACCAGCAGTCAAAAGCTATTGATCTGGGTCTTTTGTTGTTTCCGATAAAGCAGTCAGAGAGCAAGCAGTCGATATACGGCAATCTGTCCCTCCACACTTCCCGGAGGAACAAGCTATTGTTATTCCTCGGAAAAAAGCAAATTCATGCTCTCGGAGTCAATTCGATTGAAGTGAGAGGCCCACCAACAGCCCATCACCTCTGGACAGAAATACATTTGTCTGAAATTTTGGCGAATGCTTCCATTTAGAAGTGGAATAAAGGGGTTGTTATTTAGGAAGCCCATCGATCACACTGTGAGAGCAGGTGAGAGATGGATTTGGGCTGGGAGCTGCCTGAGAGGAGGATTTATCTGAGCACAGATGAAAGTCAGTTTCAGACGAGGACAGAGCTCAAACACTGAGAGACGTGCCTACAATCAGAACCGCGGACGCAGCTTGACGGGGGGGGGGGGGGGGGGGGGGGGGGTATTTGATGCTGGAATCATTGTCAAATTTCTAATTTAATGTTCAGGTTGTAAATAAAGTGATGCAGTAGTTCATTGCAGACTCAGATTTCTTTACAGTGGTGGTGATAGGAACCAGAGCCAGTTTTTACAATAACAAAAACCTGCTTTATCAAATCATTAACACCACTTACTACCAACATTATGTGGTTGGGATTTCCAGCGGGGCAGGTCGTAACAAGTCAGAGTTACTATGGAGAACCATAAGTGGACGGTACTGCACCAGAGGAGGTGCCAAAGAATGTACAATCCTTTAGAACCCAAGTTGGAGGGGAACGGCATAGGTCATATAAAATATGATCATGCGCACCAACCAGGAGGGCACTTGTACCGTCTGAGGTCAAAGGGGCAGCCCCCTATTTAAGTGATACTTTTTTTTAATCCCACAACCGGGGAAATTCCAGTTCCACATGTAATCCATCTGTGAAGTGAAACTCCACATACACACTAGTGAACACACACAAGGGGGTAGTGAGCACACTTGCCCAGAGTGGCCCTATCCACAGCACCCGGGGAGCAATTGGGGGTTAGGTGTCTTGCTCAAGGACACCTCATTCATGGACTGTCGGTGCTGGGGATCGAACCGGCAACATTCCGATCACAGGGCCAGTTCCCTACCCACCAGCCCACAACTGCCCCATTTAGATCTATCCATGCATGTGCCTGTTGAATCCCCCCAGAAGTTGTCAAGTTAATTTGCTTCCTGACATCTTCTTTGGTCAAATTTTGAGAATTGATCCCAACAAGCCTGTTTCCATGTTCTGTCTTGGCACTTGTGGTACCTCATTGAATGGATTTGGGTTTATTTTAATTGTAAGTTGCAGCAAACACTGAAGCAACTTCTAAGACTGAACTTTGGAGGTGTGTCTGCAGATTCTTTGAGGAACTGAAAGTGTCTCCTGAAAAGAACGGAAGCTGTAATAGAGGCGTAGTGACACACTAAATGCTAAATTCATTGTATTTGCGTACGTTTTTGTGATATGCCAAATATGCCCATTCAGCCTACAACAGTTTAACCCCTTTACCCCTTCACCAATTTACCCCTTTTACATATATCTGTCTTAAAGACACAGTAACAAAAACACCCTCTTTGATTCTAAGGAATAAGGAGTTATTAAAGGAATTATAATGTAATAATTAGGTTTTGATGCATAAACGCTTAATAACTGGACCCGAGGCACAACAAAGTGCAGGCTATGTGTGTTTTAACTTTTGGCCACTGTTTCAAGTGAAATCCAAAGAGCTGGAGCAGAGAGCCAGAGCTAACAGCACGACAACGTGACCGAGTTTCTCACACCTTTTATTTGCATTTCTCTTTGTAAAGTCACTCATTCAAAGATCAGCAGGTACTGTGTATGATTCATCTGAGAAATATCTGTGCGGCCAGAAGAGCTCAGACAAATGAAAAGTACATATTTGTTCATTGCGTTTTCCAATTTCTTTCGCCAACACAACCAATACGGTCCCCTGTTTCTCCTTCTCCATCTACTGCTAAATCCTCCACTCATCCCTCAATCCTGCTTCAACAATACAAGCACTTACTACCCAGTCTGTGTCCTCATCTGTCTGTCAACAGGCATTTTGTACTGAAAACAATATAAAATAAAATCAAGTCCAATTTTTCTATAGTGCTTTTCATGACAGGCACTGTCACAAAGCCTCAATTTACTGAGCACTGATTGGTCAAACCAGGAGCTGCTTTTTAACTCCATATAATACTGGGCTTCAAGGAGAGCCTTGGAAATGGGTAAACAAACACACCAACATCCAGAAAATCACTGTTTATTATATATATATATATATAATGTGTCTTGATGTGTCTTGGTGCCTAAGGCGTCTGCACAGCACTTAAATATATAGGATCAAACCTAGTCTGGAATGAAGATTTCCTATTGAAAGGTAAACACAGTCCAGCAGTAGGTTTGATCCTTGTCCAGGAAACTGTCCAGGAAATGGGTTGTGAACATAATGCTTCATGTATTATTATAATAGAGTAGTAGGATAATTTAAACTATGCATTATCATCATTGAAACTGCCAACTAGCCATTATTGACTTATCAAGAAGGTAAATTTGAATGTTATTTTTAACCAATGAACACATTTAGTTGAGTAAACATGACAGCCCTCCATAACAGACTAGAGATTAGAGAATCAGATGCATTACAGGTCCGTCAATAATATAGATGAAACACCTGGGAGTGATATTAATCTTTTACTGCATGGTGTTGCCATATGGCAACAATGCCTTTCTTTTGATTTTTATTGTCTAACTAAAGTATAAAATCTATTTTAAATAAATATATATGAAACATTTTTTGCTAGCATTTGAAAAGTATTTTTAGTAATAAGGTATTTTATATTTTATGAACTGTAAACTTTTTTTTTTTGCCGTTCTAATGGTAAAGGCTTCTTTTTTCACATATAAGCCACATGGTGAGGGCTAGTATCTGAAGTGTTCTAAAATCATGTTAACCCATTATAAAATAATTAATAATTAATAAAATATGCTTTAAGGTTTATATAAAACTGTAAAATATTATTGTTGCCAGACGGCAACAACACATAACAATGGATATGCAGTGCAGGAAATAGAAGCAAAACAATGCATGGTAATTAGACACATTGCCAATTTTAGAAACGTTGTATTCCACATAGATGTTTCCAATGTAATTATGCTTATACATTTCTATATTGTAAAAAATGCACATATGTAGAAACAGTTATGCACATTTTTTTTTCCATTCCTGGAAGACGACCAGTAGTTAGTAGTAGAGCTGACTCACTGCATAAGTCAATAGCATGAAAAAAGTTTTCTATTTTTAGTAAAATCAAATCAGCATGAAACTAATTCATCTCAAAATTCTGCCTGGTCTGCTACACTCAAAAATCATGCACTGATTGCTTTCATATTAGTGTTATTTACCGAAGTCATTCAGAAAAAGAGGCTAAAGCTACAGGGCTTCTGATTTTTTTCTGAAGAAGTCATTTTTCTGCCAACCTCAGAGAAGGTCAGGCAGGTTAATGGACTTCATCTTTTGAACGATGTTTTTTTGGGATTTTCGCACAGCAGAGAAAGGCAACAAATGGAAAAGGTAGCAAAGGTTATTATCTTGAAGAGGTTTGTTTGTTTGCTGAGATTTTGCTGCAGAATGCCAATTATGATTATATAAGCTAAATTTGATCAAACTGCAAAAAAAACCACATTAAATTGTGAAAACATACTTTGAGCTAAAGTTGTATGTAGGCTATGTAGGTTAAGCTACAGTTAGACTACTATTCTGGGGCTATAGCAACCTGAGCTCACATCTTGGCAATATGCACCTAAATGCATCGATTCAGTTCCTCCTCAAATTCACCTTCCCCCTAAAAAGCATAGTCAAGGATGTACTAGGATGCACAAGGATGCACTGAAAAAATGGAAAGTGAAATTGGTGACGAGTGGGTGGCAAACTGAAGATTTACACCTTTCTTGAACCTTTTTTACTTTTTGCAGTTGAAGTGTTGTTTGGTGCTAATGTCTTTTCAGTGATTCATGAAGGGGAAACATGAATTTGTCTACATACTTTTGGCCACATAGTGTATATCTGGGCATCATCCGCTTAACAGTGAAAGTCCATTTTAACGTGACGTATGATATGATCAAGGGAAAGTATATAAATAATTAACAGCAGAGGGCCGAGAACTGAACCTTGTGGGACCCCTTGGCCAGAAAGCATAATAAACTGTTCTCTATCAGTGATGTAAGAGATTAATCAGTCCAGGGGGGAAATGTTTATAATGCATCTCTTCTGCCAACCAATCTTCAAACCCACCTTCTTGTCTAATATTGTTTGGATTTCATCTCACCACACATCTTTCCCAGAGAGCCAAGCAAGTTTGCTAGGGCAAAACTATCAAGAAGCCTATTCCCAGAAGAGAACCGTAGCTCAGCAGTTATCTAGTTTCATACTGAGTGGCCAGTTCCAGCTGTACTGCTTTTCGAATGTTCCATTTTGAGTTGATTGCTTTGAGGTTTCTCTGAAGTTCACCATTTCAGCATGTCTTTGACTCATAGCTTCACCATGTAGAGAACCACGGTGTGTTGTCATTGACGTCAAAGGAGATTAGTTCTGAAAATTCAATTTCCTGACTTGGTCACATATTACAAAGCTTCTTGTTTGTTGTTCCTGCAGTTTCTGTATGTGTGACTATCTGTAATGAAATTTTTATAAATCTTTTATATTTATAAAGTGAATATAACTTTATTTAGGTGTGTTGAGTCACAGTAAAGGAACACTCTTTATGTTTGGCTAAGGTCCTGTTGCCATATCTGAGCTGTAGAAGACATTCCCAACCCTGGTCCTGGAAACCCAACATCCTGCTCTCTAAAGCATTTTCCCAGCTTCAACGCATTCACTTCAACCATAGGAGCTGCAAATTAATGGATTAGTTGGATCAGGTTTGTTAAAGATGGAAACCACTACAAGATACATGGCAGGGGATACTGCAGGGGATAAGGGAAACTTCATTTGCCCTTGGTTACCGCTTTGGAAATAACCTTATATTCCCAGGGCTTATTATCTGTTTGGAAAAAAAAATTCTGGGTCCTGTGTTTCCCTTTTGTAAATTTGGGAAAAAATCTATATTCCCAGGTGTTTAAAATTGCTCTTTGTAATTTTAGGAAAACAAATATTTTCCTTGGGCCCTGTTTCCTTTTTGCAATTTTGGAAAACTCCTATATTCCCATGGCCCTTTGCTCCCTCTATGTACATTTAGAAAAAAAAATCTTATATTCCAAGGACTCTGTGATTCTTCTGTATATTTCTAGAAAAAAATATACCTATGTTTCTGCTTGTTATTTTGGGAAAAAATCCCAGGGTCCTATAATCCCTCTTTGTAATATTGGAAAAATCTACATTCCTAAGATCCTATAATTTCTCTTCGTTATTCTAGGGGGAAAAAATT
Organism: Pygocentrus nattereri; assembly: GCF_015220715.1. Lineage (NCBI taxonomy): Eukaryota > Metazoa > Chordata > Actinopteri > Characiformes > Serrasalmidae > Pygocentrus > Pygocentrus nattereri. The sequence goes on from NC_051219.1 coordinate 5,661,793, forward strand.
GTATTCCCAGTCATCTGTGTTTCCTCTGTATAATCTAGGAACATTTCCTACATTTAGAAGAGTCCTATAATCCCTTTTTGTAATTTTAGGAAAAAAAAATTCCAGGGCCCTATGATTTTGTCATTTTTAAGGAAACAACTGTCTAAGTTTCAAGCCAATGTTGTCTTAGTCCAGTCTCCATGGAAGTCTTTATATTGTCTTCATGTAAAATAAGACTTCTTGACCTTAGATGTCCTGCCAAGTTCAGTCGTAGAACTTGGTTGTATTTTCTGCTTTTCATGATCCAAATGACATATTTGGCATTATCAGTCTAGAAAACTTAAGTCCAGGTCTCAGATGTCCAGTTTTGGTGTTCTAGTTCATTTTTTCTACTTCCTTTTCTCAGTGAGGTTCTTTTCGACAGCTACACGTCCTTTCAGACCCATAGCACTGGGTGGTCTTCTCACAGTGGAAGGATGGACAGAAACACCTGTGGATGTTTTCAGATCTGAAGCAGCTCGATTTTCTCCTCTCTCTTAAAGACGAAAGCTTTAAGTGCTGTTTATCTGCTGTTTTGTCCACCAGGTCTTCCAGGTTGTTGTTAGGAGGTCCACTTTCTCTGGAGCTTTTATTCATTTTTATGAAGCTCGGGTTTCTTTATCGGATTCAAGCGGATTATCTTATATTCATATAAGATTCATAACTTTTATTGAATGGCAGTTTTGTTAAACAAATGAATGGTGGTCTCTGACCTTGGCACAGTATCATACACGGCACAGTTATGTATGCAGTTGTGAAATTGCCTACCTTGTGCCTGGAGAGGCAGGCCATTGTCCAGTCCTCTGGGTTTGGTTGCAATGAAAAGGTAACAGAGGACGCAGATAGTGATGATAAATGCCAGCAGAACCACTCCAGCTATGGACAAACCAACCAATGCGCCCACACTGAGAGACAGAAAGAGAGGTAGAGTTTGTACATAGCATGTAGGCAACTTTAAACAGAAAATTAATGAAAACATTTTATCTGGGAACACTTTATGTGAAGGCTACGTGCACAGAGGCTTCATAATGTAGGCATAAACAGTTAACGTAATGTAGTAACAGCTTAGAGCTGTGAAGTGCGGAAATGAATAACTAACTCAATTTTTCAGCTCTGCAGTCACTCAGACCTCCTTAGTAGAACATGTTCACCAAATAATAGAACGTAATTACTGTCATTACTGACAGCACACCTACACTTGATATTTTATACATTTGTATAAGACACTTTCTACTTTTGCTCAAGTACAGATGGGAAAATGTATATTTAGAACAATGGGAATTTTTCCCCCTATGTAAGAATACCTTTATTTTTCCTAGTTACCAATTATTAGGCTGACTAATGCATCAACATCTTTCATAAAAATGATATGTGGTGCACCTGTCATGTGGCACTCTTAACTAGGCTTCCAGTGGGTTTGGTTCAACTACTTGCATTGTAACAGTGTTAAGTTAAGTTAAGTTAAGTTAAGTTAAGTTAAGTTAAGTTAAGTTAAGTTAAGTTAAGTTAAGCTAAGTTAAAAGTCAAGTGAAGTCAAGTGAAGTCAAGTCAAGCCAAGCCAAGCCAAGTTAAGTTAAGTTAAGTTAAGTTAAGTTAAGTTAAGTTAAGTTAAGTTAAGTTAAGTTAAGTTAAGTTAAGTTAAGCCAAGTCAAGTCAAGTCAAGTCAAGTCAAGCTAAGCTAAGCTAAACTAAGCTAAGCAAAGCTAAGTCAAGTCAAGTCAAGCTAAGATAAGCTAAGCTAAGCTAAGCTAAGTTAAATGAAGTCAAGTGAAGTCAAGTGAAGTCAAGTTAAGTTAAGTTAAGTTAAGTTAAGTTAAGTTAAGTTAAGCTAAGCCAAGTCAAGTCAAGTCAAGTCAAGTCAAGCTAAGCTAAGCTAAGCTAAACTAAGCTAAGCTAAGCTAAGTTAAGTTAAGTTAAGTTAAGTTAAGTTAAGTTAAGTTAAGTCAAGTTAAGTCAAGTTAAGTTAAATGATACTTTTTTAATCCCACAATCAGGGAAATTCCACCTCCGCATTTAACCCATCAGTGAAGTGAAACATCACATACACGCTAGGGGGCAGTGAGCACACTTGCCCGGAGCGGTGAGCAGCTCTATCCACGGCGCCTGGGGAGCAATTGGGGATTGTACATGTCGCTTGTGTAAATACAATGTAATTTACTTCGTAAGCCATCTCATGTTATCTTGCGATTACCAGCATAAGCTTTTTTATAAATACGGGAGTAATGCTTTATAAATGTCTTATGCATGCATATGCTTCGAATAAACTGTTACCAGCTCATGGCTACCCTTGTGGTTTCTCCTCTGCGGACACTACAGTCTTTTTAATTTAGGCGTTTTGTGCATTACAATTTCCTACAAAGTGGACAAGGTGTTTACCAAAGTTCTGAAAACTTGTCAGTTCTCTGAATTGGTAGGAAGACCATGGATAGGTTAATTAATGAATGAGGGCCAGGAGTGAGGTCATGCTAACTGGTTCCTATCGACTTCCATTCATTATGGGCCATTGTCCACATACATTTGAATATTTTGGATTTTTTTCTCCATTTTCAAAAAATAAAAACCTTCATCCACACCAAGATTATTTTTGAAAATCTCTCGGTCCGCATGAGAATGCGAAACATGCATGATGGGAAAAGTGTAGAGCGTGAAGCTGGGACTTCTTTTTTCAGCAAACAAATGAATTGTTATGTAATTTAATTAACTGGCAGACAAAACTATGAAGATCGTTTTGAATGTAGGAGTATAAGTAAAATTTCCATTGAATGGTGCTTTGAAGAATGGCCTTGGCCCACCCTTTGGCATTAAAGTAGCTTAAATTGGAGGCTAAATTGGAGGCTTTTTCAAACATTTATCTACAAAGATTTGAGCAGCATATCAGAGCAAAACCTAAGTTAAAAAGCCTTTGTGATTGGGAGATTAACTGTGCTCTGATGCTACAGATTACCTTGATGTGTGAACTTCTGCAGAGTTTGACATGATTCAGTTAAAGCTTTGACCAAGTTGAAGTGAACTTTGGAACATCAGAAAGATCAGCCATTTTTTCCTCAATGCTGATCCTTGAATGCCTCATATTTTCTCTGGTCTTATACATTTGATCGAGCTCTTCAGCTCCTTAAGAAGCTCTTCCAGAGTTAAGCTAAATGAGTTAAAACTGGAGAAATGCTAAACTATACATTTATACAGTGGCACTTCAAGAACAGGACTGATAACCATTAATACAGCATTGGCCTCACCAAGGAACTGCCAAACACTTGATGGAACACTACTCGGCAGTCCTATTGTATTTTGAATGTATTACAAGTTTCCATTTACCCCAAATGTAGTCAATCAGCCAATATATGGTGTTCAAACTCTACTATGAGGCTAACTTTACTAATGCTAGATGTCAATAGTCACCTAAATCTTTTCTTTAAATCCATCCCCAAAACGTCTATTTGTTGTCTTGGATTCCCAGCCACGGATGGCTGTGGCATCACCAAGGAACTCCCAAACTCTTGATCGAATTGTACTATTCTGCAATCCCATTGTTTGGTCTGTTTTGTGCTCTGAATACACAACCAATGATCAAAATAATCTGTGGGTTGCTAAATTAATATGGGCCATTTATTGGGGATCAGACTTAAAGATTGTTGCTTTGGGTGACTCTATCATCAGAATTTTCCACAATTACATCTTTGATTAGTCATGTTTACATGCAGCCTGATAATCTGTTAATAATCTGACTAACAAACCTGATCTCTGAAATCTCAATATTTCAGGATTGCCACTTCTGGAAGAAGCCAAATTCCCAGCAAGTAATCTGATGTAGCCCCACATAGAATTTCCCAAACATCCTCAAGATCACAAACATCACTGATCAAGCCTCAATGTCCATATGCAACTACTCAAATGTTTGGGCACTTTTAACATGAAGGGTCACTTTGCCTGGGACTTACCTCAGCCACCACATGTAGCCATATTCATAGGGGAAGAAGCTGTTGGGGTCATCGCAGCAGTACTTGACATCATTGAAGCCACAGCAGAAGATGGCACGAGCGTCCCCATCGGCTTTGGGGCAGCTGAAGGCGCTCACGAACACGTTCTCGGCACTGTAGTAAGCTGTGCACTCCGCGCTCATGCCGAGCCAAAGCCAGAGCCCACAAGGGTGAACAGGGGTACAGGATGGAAGTTATCTCCAAAAATGTTCAAAGGGAACAGGAGTTATCTTTAAGAAATCAAGAAAGGAAGCAGGAGCTTTCTTCAAAAAGTGAAGAGGGTGAAGGAGTCCTCTTCAAAGAACCTAAAGAGAACAGGAGTTTTCCCCCAAAAAAGTCAAGAGAGTACAGGAGTCCTCCAAGTGAAGAGGGTACAGGGTAGCCAAAGGAACAGGAGTTTTCTCTCAAAATATGTACAAAGTGTGCAAGTCTTCTCTTCAAAAAAATCCCAGGGGAACAGAAGCAGTCTCAACAGGTGCTGTCCGAACAAGCTCAAACAAGACAAAAGAGTTTTTTTTTTTCCAGAAAAGAGAAAAGAAGATAGCAGTTACCCAAAATTGCCCAAAAGACACAGGAAAAAAATGAAAAAGCAATCAGGAGAGCTGTCCAAATAAATCAAGAATGGGTTGGTTTTATCCAAAAAGTCCAAAGACAATAAGAATTCTGTCCAAAGAACCACAAAAATGCAGGAGAACCTTTGGGAAAACAGCACAAAAGTAAGAGTTCCCTCAAAAAGGGAGACGATTTCTGCCCAAAAATCAACAAAGTCAAGAGGAATTCTCTTCAGGAAAGCCCAAAGAGGACCAGAGTTTTCTCCAAAAATGTCAAGTCAAGTCAAGTGCATCACAGTGGACTTCTTTCCTCTTTCTCTTTCCTGTATGCCATCACTCCTCTTTTATAGTGATAGCATCTGACCGAGCGTTTCTGAGCAGCCCTGTGTGATCTCTTCAAGAAGGAAAAGGAGCAAAAGCAGCGCAAAGCTGGAGAAGCCCGATTTGTTTCTGCGCTTGTCTTTCATCAGGTCCCTCCTCCCCCCTCTCTCTCTCTCTCTCTCTCTCTCTCTCTCTCTCACTCTCGCTCTCTCTCTCTCTCTCTCTCTCACTCTTTCTCGCTCTCTCTCTCTCTCTCTCTCTCACTCTCTCTCGCTCTCTCTCTCTCTCTCTGTCCCTCTGAGATCCAACCTTGCTCATCCGTCCACGTTCAGTTTCAAGTGGCTCCATTTTCCAGCAGCCTGTAGCTTCTAAAACACATCAAGTAAAAAAACTGCATTAGTCCACTAGACAAAAGAAGGAACTCATTTTGGGCATAAATCATTTTAAACATTGTGTTTGATTTGATTGATTCTGTTGTACGACAACGTACCATCCATTAGAATGGGTTTTCATAATTGACGTTGATGGGAAATTGGCTTAATTGGGATTTATTAGCTGTTTTTCATCAAGATTTAATGGACCCAGCATTATGTTAAAATGTCAGCAAGTGCAAAAACTAATTTTCTTTGGCATTTTGTTTTAAATTCTTTCTTGGTTTACTGACAGCTGCAAAAAAGTTGAGGTAAATTTAATAGGAAAACAGTCTACTTTATGCTTAATTAGGAAATAAAGCCAATCTTCCTGCACCATCCTGTCAAGGAGCCCATCAAGAGATGCCCCATCCTGTACTGTCAGAAAAGGAGGAGGGATAAGAAGCTAAACACTGTAACAGTAGATACTCGTGCTCTGCATTATATTCTATACATCATTGTTCACTTTCTGACCACAGGACTGCTGCTGATAGCCATGAGGAAACCAAATTCACTAAGCAATAAATCTAACATGATGGTGGAACAAATTGTTCAACAATCTGGTAACACTTAATTTGAGGCTACCTACGTATGGACTTCATAATACATACATATAAACAAAGTATTTGTTTCTAATAAAGTGGACAGTTAGTGAGATGGAGCTGCCATGACCGCCGTGCGAGCTGCTCCTCTAACTTGGACACCTTTAAAACGAGCTCTCTGGTGGGTAAAAGAGGACACTGGCCTCCAGGCCAAAGGCACGCCAGAGAAAGTGAGAGGAGAAGGGACTCCTGGAAAGCCTATGCTGAGTAAGCCGTCGTGGATTTAAGTTTCTGTTCTGTTTAAATGTGCAAATAAAGCACATTTGGTCACTTGGGCTGCTGTTTGTGTGTGTGTGTCTGTGCTCTTGTTGGGTTTCCCGGTCAGTGTGCATTGGCCCCTCGCCCTGCTGAGCCGCATTGTTGGAGAATGCGGGCACTGCCCATTTCTGAGTGTGTCCTGTGACTGGGAACCAAGCAGGACTTGGAAGCATGCTGCAGCTCTGGTGTGAGTGACGTTAGCTAGCTTTTGTTTAGTTCTGTGTAAAAATAAAAGAAAAAATGCAGAGAGGGGAGAAAGCAAGCAAAGGACAGCAGAGCCAGCAACCTACCCCCATCCTTCTTGACTCTCTGGACTCATTTAATGAGCAGCAGGTGGTGGGGCTACCTCACCGATCCCTACACCCATGGAGGGAAAGTGGCACCCTGTGCCACCAGAATGAGGCTGGTGCACCTCACCAAGGACTGCACCAGTGGGAAGAAGGAGCATTGCTGCTGCCGTATGCCGCTCGAGGACTCGGACGAAGATGACAACGGTATGGAATGAGTCTTCAGGCCAGAGGAGGATGACGCCCCTGTGTCGCAGCCTGTGGCTCATGGCCTCCCGACCCTTGAGGACCTGCCGAGCGGCACGGTACAGTGGAAGCCCTGGCCTCCATCCACCCGAACCTTCTGGCTCCCTCTCCCTCCTGCCCTGGTTTGGCTTCTCCCCTTCTCTCCCCCCCTTGCATTCTGCTGGACGAGCCATGGTGGTCAGAGTCACATCCCCTTCCAGCATGTCCCTGGCCCGCACCTGTTCCTGAGCCCCATCATTTCTTTCCTGTTTCTCTCGTCATTTCTTCTCCTCTCAGGTTCGCAGGGGTGGGGAGGTGGGGCTGAAGAAGGCAGGCCCATGGAGGAGGAAGAGGACTTCCCATGGCCAGAGTGGCTGCTATGAAGGACACCCCAGGGCTGACAGCGGCTCCTGGGGTCTCAGAGAGCACCCCAGAGCTGCCCAGGTCGCGGATGCCAGGAAATGTTCTATAGCACTGCAGGGTGTTCGGGACAGTGCCCTGGAGCCACCATCATGGAGCCACTTGCTCCACGGCAGCCCTGCCTCTCCTGCTTGGGCCCAGCCACCACACCTGGCCTTACATTTGACCCTGGTGGTTGTGCTCTAAGGGGGGAGGAAGAGGCAGCGGAGAGATGGAGCTGCCATGACCCCCACACAGGTGCGAGCTGCTTCTCTGCCTTGATTTATACCGCAGCTGTGCCCACTGACACCTTTAAAATGAGATCTCAGTATGTATATGTATGCATGTATATATATATATATATATATATATATATATATATATATATATATATATATGTATACACACACACACACACACACACACACACACACTATTCACCCGTCTGCCTTCACACACATATGAACTTGAGTGGCATCCCATTCTTAATCCACAGGCTTTAATATGATGTCGGCCCACCCTTTACAGCTATAACAGCTTCAACTCAAGGCTTTCCACAAGGGTTAGGAGTGTTTATGGGAATTTCTGACCGTTCTTCCAGAAGCTCATTTGTGAGGTCAGACACTGATGTTGGACGAGAAGGCCTGGCTCACAGTCTCCGCTCTAATTCATCCCAAAGGTGTTCTGTCAGGTTGAGGTCAGGACTCTGTGCAGGCCGGTCAAGTTCTTCCACACCAAACTGGCTCATCCGTGTCTTTATGGACCTGCTTTGTGCACTGGTGTGCAGTCATGTTGGAACAGGAAGGGGCTGTCCCCAAACTTGGGAGTGTGAACAAAGTTGGGAGTGTGAAATTGTCCAAAATCTTTTGGTGCTGAAGCTTTAAGAGTTCCTTTCACTGGAACTAAGGGGCCGAGCCCAACTCCTAAAAAACAACCCCACACCATGATCCCCCCTCCACCAAACTTTACACTCGGCACAATGCAGTCAGACAAGTACCGTCTCCTGGCAACCCGGCAAACCCAGAATCATCCATCAGATTGCCAGACGGAGAAGCGTGATTGGTCACTCCAGAGAACACGTCTCCACTGCTCTAGAGTCCAGTGGCGGCGCTTTACTCCACTGCATTCCACGCTTTGCATTGAGCTTGGTGATGTAAGGCTTGGATGCAGCTGCTCGGCCATGGAAACCCATTCCATGAAGCTCTCTACGCTGTTCTTGAGCTGATCTGAAGGCCACATGAAGTTTGGAGGTCTGTAGTGATGGACTCTGCAGAAAGTCGGTGACCTCTGTGCACTATGCCCCTCAGCATCCGCTGACCGCTCTGTCATTTTACGTGGCCGACCACTTCGTGGCTGAGTTGCTGTCGTTCCCAATCACTTCCACGTTATTATAATCCCGCTGACAGTGGACTGTGGAATATTTAGTAGTGAGGAAATTTCATGACTGGACTTGCTGCACAGGTGGCGTCCGATCACGGTACCACGCTGGAATTCTCTGAGCTCCTGAGAGCGACCCATTCTTTCACTAATGTCTGTAGAAGCAGTCTGCAGGCCTAGGGGCTCGGCTTTATACACCTGTGGCCACGGAAGTGACTGGAACACCTGAATTCAATTATTTGGATGAGTAAGTGAATATATATATATATATATATATATATATATATATATATATATATATATATATATATATATATATATATATATGTGTGTGTATACTGTATATATATGAAGGTTTTAAAGGGTTAAACAAGCTCATTAAGGTACATAAAATCAGAAATCATTTCCCTGTTTTAGTTCTAAATCCACTCACCATTATACAAAATTATGTCCATTAATGAACCTTAAAGGGTTATATTAAAAAGGCAAAACAAAACCAAAACAAATCCATGCATCCATCCATTTTCCAAGCCGCTTCTCCGCCAGGGTCGCGGGGGGGTGCTGGAGCCTATCCCAGCAGTCTTCGGGCAGAAGGCAGGATACACCCTGGACAGGTCGCCAGTCCATCGCAGGGCCCAAAACAAATCATTGAACTCAAATCAAATATAGGCCACATCCATCAGATTGTCCTGTCCCTGCACTCAGTCAAATATCAGCAGAGAATTATTTTATGCCAGTTGATTCCCATCAGGCTGCAATTAGTTTAGCTGTGTGGAGCCATCAGGGAAAACAGCCACTACAGCATTAAACTGCTGTTATAGACCACCAAGAAAATATGAATATCCACTAGAACCTATAGAAGTGGTTTTCTTTGCCCTTGTCACTGACAGAAAGAGATAACAGAAATATGAGAAGTGCACTTGGCTTTTGACATTCTTCTCTATCGTTCTCATTTGTCAGTGTCTCAAACGGAACTCCTGGATATTGAAAGAAAAAATGAAAAAGTCTAAAAAAAAAAAGATTTAATTAAAGATGACAGCATTTTGACCTCTGAGGAGCCAGCATCAAGAGCCCTGCTTAGACAAAGGAGTCAGACGAGCTATTTTCACTCACACTCGTCTCACCTCTGAGAAGGCCAGATCTTTGGATATGCTAAGCTAATCAAGTGTCGTCTCTGCAGACTCTAATGCTCGTTAAGCTGTACCGAGAAAACACTTCATTGACAGAGCTGGGACTTCACCCACAAATGGATTGTATCTGCTTACCAATGAGGGAGGAAGACGAACTGGTGAAGCTAAACTGCTTAGCAAGCAGGTTAGGTAAGAAACACCATGGAACACGCTTCCCCATTGAGTTTCTAATAATGGCCACAGCTCCTTCAAGCCTCGGCCAAGAGATTCGAGCCATGAATGCCATTCTTTTTCCACCTGAGACTAAATTTAGATGACTTCAAATTGAACACTTTCGATTTTTTCAGTCTTTGATTTTCACTCCCAGGTTTAAGTAATGGAAAACACTTGCATTGGTTTGTTCAACAAAAATAGCTGCTTGTTAACATTAAAATTTTACATTGAAATTTGGCTTCATGAATTGAATTTTGCTTCAACACTTCTTCTGGAAATGTTCTGCAAATTTCAGAGCACAAATAGATCAAATAAATCTTTTAAGCCACTTCTCCTAAAAGGAGCCTAGCCTAGCGGTCATTGAGGGGAAGGCAGGATAAACCCTGGACAGCTCGCTAGTCCATCGCAGGGCAGACAGACAGACACATTCACTCACACCTAGGGGCAATTGTCCAGTCAGCCTAACTGCATATCTTTGGACTGTGGGGGAAACCGGAGTAACTGGCCTAAATAGATAATTGAAATAAAATAATAAAACCAGATTTTATGCTGCTTTTCTCCCAATATGTTAAATTCATCAAAGTAAACTGAGCTTTAAAATGCGCAGAATATAAAAGCTCAGTTCTAGAGAATCTTACCGAGTCAAAATTGTTCAGTGGTGGTGATAGGAACCAGATGTCTACCTCTAAAAGCTCCCTCACAGAATGTTATTGTGAAATGAATTCACTGCCTGGTACCTGAGGCATTGTTTTGTGATAGTTTTATGCTAATGTTTTGGAACAAAACATCTTGTTAACCCATTTAAAATCCATTCACGGCGCAGAGGTAAATGCAGAGTGTTGTGAGGCGAAACGGTCCCCACTGTTTTCCCATCATCACCATTCCATATTAAAACTCCAAAGACTCGTGTAGGTTCACTGCTGGTTTTGGATAGTGAATGAAATGGCATTACTTGTGTTGCATATATGATGACCCCTGGTTCCGATCACCACCACTGTAAAGACGTCTGAGTCAGTAAGTTTCTCTGTGTCCTTTACGTCCCTCGTTCATTGTCAAATTGGGCATTCGCTCAAGATTAGGTCATCTTCTGTAGCAGCTTCTGGAATTTTCCCATCCCATGTTGGATCTCAGGATGGTGGTAGAGTGTAGTGAGCCAAATGAAGGCCTTTTGGTCCAAAGGTGGTTTAGACACCTGAAAGGTTGTATGCTGACATCACAAGGGGATACAATGTGTGGCCTCAGGAGTTATTGTGTTATTCCCAATGTAGAACTTTCATCATTGTTCCTTCAGTTCTTGTGGTTTCAGCAAAGAAGACATAATTAATGTCACATACTGCCCCTCTTACATTCGTCCTGGTGTGACACACAGTTCCTACTAATTGCTAAGGCTGTTCCATGAGCCCTGAAAAGGAATAAACTCAGGGTCAGCAAGGCCATGCAGAGGCTGGGCAAGGAACGAGATGGAAAACGAGGCTCATAGGCTTACTCTGAGCTGGGGCTGTCTTAGAGAGAGATCACTGAGAAAGAAGTGTGAAAAAACACAGACTCAGACAAGCCTGAGAGGAACTTGGCATAGATGTTGCAGAGAGAAAATGAACCATAAAAGACATCATGGGGAGAAGACACTTTTCAGGCACTGCACAATACGGTGGAAATTGTAGGAGGAGGTGTTTTGTAGGAGATTCACGTTTGGATTGTTATCTGTATCATCGACTGGGAGCAGACTGAAGCACATTTCTGCCATAAGACCCACTCAAGCTTTTCATAGAGAGATTTTGTTCATTAGAATTGGCTGTGATGTGTGGTTTTGCACTGCTGTCTTTCAGAGTGAATATATTCAGTGTTCGAAACTTTGCCTAGAGTTTGTCTTTGGTGAACTTTTAAAGGCCAATTTGTTCCCACAACCAGTAGCACTACTGCTTCGGCTGCATGTACCTCTTAATTGGCAGGTGCTTTGTACAGCAGAAAATGTGTAATGTATACTACAAAAAGTATTTTCTGCTTCATTGTCAAAGTCAATCAAAATTTCAAAGTCAATGTCAAAAACTTTGTAGTTCTACAGTTACAGACTGTAGTCCATCTGTTTCTCTGATACAGTGACAGAGCCACTCCACTCTATCAGACCCTCCTACCTGGTCGGTCCACCTTGTAGATGTAAATTCAGAGATGACAGCTCATCTGCTGCTGCACAGTTTGTGTTGGTCGTCCTCTGGTCCTTCATCAGTGGTCACAGGACGCTGTTTTTGGTTCTCAGTCCAGCAGCAACACTGAGGTGTTTAAAAACTCCAGCAGCACTGCTGTGTCTGATCCACTCAGACCAGCACAACACACACTAACACACCACCACCACGTCAGTGTCACTGCAGTACTGAGAATGATCCACCACCCAAACAGTACCTGCTCTTTGAGGGTCCATGGGGGTCCTGACCACTGAAGAACAGGGTAACAGAGTATCAGAGAAACAGATGGACTACAGTCTGTAACTGTAGAACTACAGAGTGCAGCTATACAGTAAGTGGAGCTGATAAAGTGGACAGTGAGCGTAGAAACAAGGAGGTGGTCAGGATGTTATGACTGGTTGGTGTAAATAGGCTCTACACATAAGGACAAAACCATGCGTGTCCAAAATGATATCTCTACAGTAGAATAGAAAAAATCTTAACATTGAGTGGAAGAAAATAGAGCCAGATGTTTGTGCAATGTTGATAAGCAGCTGAAATATTTTCAAATTATGTCGAAATATACTACACTTACATACTGTGTACAGAAAGAGAAAACTTTTAAAATATTAACTGTTAAAAACAATCAGTTAATATGTATTGTGTACAGAATATACAGCATATAACCTCACAACAAGCAAATTATGTTTATTTTACAGATATGTGTGTTCATTTTCATGGTTGTTACTGTTATTTTGATGGTAAACACTATGTTTGTAGCTGAATTTCTAAGAAATTCAATGACTGCAATTTTTATTATTATTGAGAAAACATACTTTACCGTTAATTAACAGATTTCTCTACTGTTTCTATTATCATTATTATTTTTGCTAAAGATTTTCAGACATTTACAGTGTGGGAAATTCTCATTTTAGCTGTGTCTTAGCTTGAACCTTAACATTTCTTCTCCACTGGATATAAATAAACACATATAAGAGAGACTGTAGCATTAAAGATCTAAAATGTACACTTAAAAAGGTATTTCCACTGTCAAAGTACTGTAAAATTGAATGAATAATGCTTAAAAAAAAACACATCGTATGATCGGTCGGAACTTACTGGCTGCCAGGTTAGCTGCTTGGCTAAGTAGTGCCTCACAGGACACTAACACTTTTCTTCTCAGTGTGCAGCACTAATATATCTTTATAAATATAAGTGTGTTCACTTTTTGAGTTTGGCAGTAATGTCCCAGTTTTTACATGTTTTATGTCTTTGCATGCATTATTTATCTTGCAAATTTGTGTTAATTACTGGTGGTACTGAGAAGCTGAGAAGAAGAGTTTGTGATGAGCCAGAGCATATAAGTTAATTCAAGTCAAGTCAAGTCAAATTTATTTGTAGCGCTTTTTACAGCTGATGTTGGCACAAAGCAGCTTCACAGAATTCCAGTAAAGACAGAGTTTTAACATGAATGTAAAAACCCCTGGTGAGGAAACCAGGGGCAACAGTGGCCAGGAGAACCTCCCTCAGAGCTGAGGAAGAAACCTTGGGAGGAACCAAGGCTCACGAGGGGGGACCCATCCTCCTCTGGTCAAACTACCTACAGAGTGATTATACTACTAATATTAATAGCAGTAGTATTAGTAGTAGGAATAGCCAGGAGTCCATGAGAACTTCAATGTAGTTTTCCGGGCAGCTAGTCCAAGGCAGGTGGAGGTAGCTGGGGTGTGGGGAGCTGGTCTGAAGTGGGCAGCAGGAGGGCTCGACAGTCAGTCGTCCTTCAGTGTCTGGCTGGACAGGTGGGTGGCCTTTTACTCGGAAAAAGGCAGGGAGAGGGAATTAGTTTTATTCTGTCTGTTTGTATGTAAAACAGGGAATGTGAGCATTTCCAGAGTGTGGCTATCGACTCCGGCAGATCTGACTATGACAGCTTAACTAACAGGAGAGAACCAGAAGGACACACAGACACGGCAGCACCAGCGTCTCACTTTACTGTAATTCCCTGTGTCCATGGACCCCTGGATCTGCTGCCTTTATCTAAGGAGGAACATTAATTACCCGAAGCTAAACTGAACAAGTGAGTTTTCAGCCTAGTCTTAAAGATTGAGACTGTGTCTGAGTCCCGAACAGTTTCTGGGAGAGCATTCCAGAGTTTGGGGTCTTTATAAGAAAAAGCTCTTCCCCCAGCTGCAGCCTTAGGAATTCTGGGAACTATTAATAAGGCAGCACTCTGGGATCTGAGTAGTCATGATGGCTCATAATAGGAAATAAGGTCTTGCAGGTACTCAGTAGTGAGCCCTTGTAGGGCTTTATATGCCAATAAAAGAGGTGAAAACCTTGTTGAACCTCTTGAAAAACGTTTGAAATGTGAAAGGTTGAATTTTCCAGCACTACTGGAATGGAATTTAGTGTTTGATGTCTATTTGATTGATGCTTTCTGTGGCATCTTGAGCTTCAATAGCCACATGACCTGTTCTCAGACCTAACCCTGTCCACAGTAACCATTGACACGATAGCTTTCATTCATTTAATGGGTTATACTGGGTTATATATATTTGAAAATATCTCAATATGATTTATCCTACCTTGAAAAAAAAGAGTACGTTCTTTTGAAATCTCATGTTAAAAGCTCTGAACCTGATCATAAAGACAAGGGCTTTAAATAAAGGCCTTCCGTGTGGGACGTCATCTAATCACTTCAGATAGAAATAAATAGCATTAATTAGTATTTTTCTCTCGCTCTTATATACAAATGAATGCCCACTTTCTGCATATAGGAGCACTTTGCTCATATGGCTGATGAAGGACATCTCTTCATCTGTAGTGAATGTCCATCCAGTTGCAAAGCAGTGTAGGTGTGTACCACATGAACGGTTCCTTGACGCACATGTGTGAGTTCTCTTCATGCCAACTGCTGCACAGGTTTCCTGATGCCTACAGATAGAAACACTAAACACATCCTTAGTTTATCAAAAGTAGATACCTTTCCTACAGCATCACCTTAAAAGGGAATTCCACTGTAAAAGGACTAACTGTAGAGAAACTGACAGACTCTGATTTCTTTACAGTGGTGGTGATGGGAACCAGGGTCGTCATGGCTACAACACAAATATAGACATTTTATTTACCATCCAGAACCACCAATGAACTTACACGTATCTTAGTGTTTGTGTTGAAGATGGTAAAATAGTGAAAAGCTGAAAAAGTTTTCTTTGGGGACTTTTTGCCCTCACAACAAACACTCTTTAGGCTTCTGAAAACTTTCATAAACAGTAATATCTAGGCATATACATAACAATTTTATGTAATAACTTACTGTGAGGGAGCTTTTAAAGGCATTAAAGTTTTCAGAGGTCTGCTTTCTATCACCACCACTGTGAATACTCCTGACAGTGAAGTTCTCTACACTCTCATTCCTGGGTTGCACAATGTTGCCTCAGGGCAACAAACCCATTTTCCTCACT
This sequence comes from Pygocentrus nattereri, assembly GCF_015220715.1. Lineage (NCBI taxonomy): Eukaryota > Metazoa > Chordata > Actinopteri > Characiformes > Serrasalmidae > Pygocentrus > Pygocentrus nattereri. The sequence continues at coordinate 5,677,181 of NC_051219.1, forward strand.
TACAATAACATTACACATATTTAACGACAGTGACAGAGTTAACAATAAAGGGAACAGTGAGTCAGTAAAATGATGTACGTGGTCATACTGTCTCTTAGTGGACAGTTTGAGAATTTGCAGAAATATGTTTGTTGCCTAGAAGCAACATTGTCCAACAGTGGAATCGATTTAGCCAGTCACAAGCCAGGTCTCACTTCGAGGAACACAAATCTATATAATTTCTTCCCATTGTCACACAATGTTGCCTCAAGGCAACATACACCAAAAGGACGCCTGCACACGTTATTATTTAAAAAATGTTTTTAAATTTAATGAACAGGTCCACTTTACGCAAGGAAAGTGACTATTTTTTATTGTTCTCATGATCTCAATTTCTCACAAACATCTCTCTATGTGAGAACAAAATTGTTCTTCAAGGGTTGTTGTCTTCAAGATTGATGGTGATTGCGCAAAAATGTGCTACAGATGCTTCTGTATAGCGAGCTTGACATCATAACAACAGAAGAACACTTTTGGGTGCTAAATGGAACCTTTATGAAGGTCCTTCAATCTGAAGAACCCCTTCATGATGCAAAGGGTTCATGCTTTACTTTAAAAGTAGACTTTTCATAAAATCTAGAAAGTATATTAGATGTTAGATGTATTTCAGTAAAATACATGAAATTGAAAACATGCTTTTGGTGTTAGTACCATTGATCTGTATGTACTACACTATGTACTATATGTACGCACTATATATACAACAGGTAGCGATGCTCCCATATTGGGCTAGTTAGGCAGCAAAAAGCTCCCTTGTAGGACCAATAAAGTACATAGAATCTGTGTGCAGCATGTGTATGTACTGTACTATTGTATTACATCTATGCACTGAATGTATGTACTGTACATATGTACAAATGTACTACATATAATATGCATGTATTTTATGTATGTACTATATTTATGTACTGTATTATTTTATTATATGTATGTCATGTATGTATGTATCATACTGGTATATATATATATATATATATATATATATATATATATATATATATATATATATATACAGTAGAGTATATATATATATATATATATATATATATATATATAGTACAATAGTATAATAATATAATACACCAGTATGATACATACATGACATACATACATATAATAAAATAATACAGTACATAAATATAGTACATACATAAAATACATGCATATTATATGTAGTACATTTGTACATATGTACAGTACATACATTCAGTGCATATATATATATATATATATATATATATATATATATATATATATATATATATATATATATATATATATATACTACTGTATTGTATATTTGTATTTCATTTAAGTACTGTGTGTATGTGCTGCACTGTTGTACTTCATTCATGTACTTTATACTCTATATGAACTTAAGTACTAAAGTCCTTCTTTTATTGTTAGAGATGACAGCACTCTGGTATTTGTCTCTTCACTCTCGCTCTTTTTATTTTTCTCATTCTTTCTCCCACTGCCATGCCCTCATCATCGGAGTAGATGAGATTTCCCAATCCAGGCTGACCTCTGACCGTCCGGCATAGTGATCTCTAACTGCTAATAAATTTTAATCCGTATGAACTGAATTATTTGCATGAAGCTGTGCTCACTGCTGCACTCCCTCGCTCACTGCTGCACTCCCTCGCTCACTGCTGCTATGCGGTGCTCTGACAGACACATACTGAGTCCATTTGTGCTTAAAAGCTTCCGATAAATACTTTCTCTGCAGAACATCACTGGCTTATGCTCTGAAATAAGTGTGGGGGTGTGCGGCCAGTGCACCAACAGAGGGCAGTGTCGAGCAGTGATATCTGGAAGCATGTCTGCTGCTGAATTAGGTGCCAAAGTGGATTTACGGAACTGGAAATGCATTAACCAGTACATCCCAGGACAAATCTACTCTTTACAGTAGACTTTCTGTCTCTTCAATAAGAGATTACAGCGTTATTTTGAGATCAGTGAACTCTGAACTCTCCTCCTCAGGAGAAGACAAGAGCACTGAACAGCCCGTCTGCTAGGCTTTGAACGGGCCTCTATCTGGGAAACTGACATTTACATTCTACAACACCGCGTTCACTGTCCGGTCCTTACAGTCCATCGATGGAAACTTTGATGCTTTTTTTGAATTCGATGTTTTTGCCATGTCATTCATGAAAATTAGCACATTTACATATATCCACCTATTCAGCCTATAGCAGTTAGGCCCCACCCACTCACCCTGAACTTAAGAGGTGTTTCAGGCTGGACTGCTTTTTGAATAAGGCACTATATAGGGCAGTTAGGAGAGCTCATTTACATATATCAATTTTAAAGGCACAGTAACAAAAATCTGTCTGATGCTAAGGGATCAAGAGAGGTTGAAAAACGGTAACGCACAGTTAAAGTGGAGGAAAATCATGGAAAATCAAGGTAGATGTAGCGTGGCTTTTATATTTCTTACGTGCGTCTTGTTACAGAGCCATAGCCAAGTTTTGCCATTTCAAGACAAGACTTTTAAGGCGGGCGGCACGGTGGCGTGGTGGGTAGCGCTGTCGCCTCACAGCAAGGAGGGCCTGGGTTCGATTCCCCGGCCGGGTGATCAGGGTCCTCTCTGTGTGGAGTTTGCATGTTCTCCAGGTTCTCCGGTTTCCTCCCACAGTCCAAAGACATGCAGTCAGGCCAGTTGGACATGCTAAATTGTCCCTGAGTGTGAGTGACTGTCTGTGTCTGTCTGTCTGCCTGCCCTGTGATGGACTGGTGGCCTGTCCAGGGTGTATCCTGCCTTCCGCCTGAAGACTGCTGGGATAGGCTCCAGCACCCCCCCCGCGACCCCGACGGAGAAAATGGATGGATGGATGGACTTTTAAGGCTTAAACATAAGAACGATTTCAGATTATTTTTTTAATTATTTAGATCTCAACATTTTAAATAAATATTTGCATGCGAAGGTTTGAATGCCCCCAATCAAACTGCATGTTTTGTTGATTTTCTAAGTGAAAATAAGTTAACGCGTCCTCTACAGCGAATCAACTTAAATCTCTCATTTTCTCTGCAAATTTTATTGAATCGAACAATTTAATATATTGGGAAAAAAATAAAACCAAATAACAAAGTGTGCCATAACTTTTGGACACGTCGCATATTAAGTTTTATTTTTTATTTTTTTATTTTTTATAAGTCACATGACACATGAATGTGCACTGAATCACACAAAACAGCAGTGAACTTTGGGACAGGTCAGGTTAAACAGCTTGGCAGCACAAAAGGATAAAACCCAGAGCCTTGATTGGATCTAGTGGATTGTAATGGATCCTCAAATTGGCTGTCAAACATGGTTCCAGTGTACAGTCAGTCTTATTCTATATCTCTATAGAGTTATGGGGACAGATGTGTTCTTGTAATGAGAATATTTTCTCAGAATACCTGGTTAAATGTTTGATGCTGGTCTGCAGTTCTAACAAGAGTTCTCTCACTCTAAAAACATTCAGTGCATTTCCTTTATTGCTCTTTTAATGTCCTTAATTCAATGATATAGCCAAAAATCTAGCTAGCAAGTTGCTATCATTAGCTAACAGAATAACAGAATTAACCAGAGGTGAGATGTTTATTTACAACAAAATAAGTGTGTTCTCCACACATGCTTTACCTCCATTGACTAAAAACAGGCTTGTTGTCCTTTGGTCAGTGTTGATGAGTGCAACATCACCTCCCACTTTGGACTGGAATGGTAAAAAATTGGAATATTTTGGTTCATGAGTGCAATATTACCTCCCACTTTGGACTGGATTGGTAAAAAATTGGATTATATTGGTTGATGAGCGCAATATTACCTCCCACTTTGGACTGGATTGGTAAAAAATGTTATTATATTGGTTGATGAGTGCAATATTACCTCCCACTTTGGACTGGAATGGTAAAAAATTGGATTATATTGGTTGATGAGCGCAATATTACCTCCCACTTTGGACTGGATTGGTAAAAAATTTGATTATATTGGTTGATGAGTGCAATATTACCTCCCACTTTGGACTGGATTGGTAAAAAATTGGATTATATTGGTTGATGAGCGCAATATTACCTCCCACTTTGGACTGGATTGGTAAAAAATTTGATTATATTGGTTGATGAGTGCAACATCACCTCCCACTTTGGACTGGATTGGTAAAACATTGGATTATATTGGTTCATGAGTGCAACATCACCTCCCACTTTGGACTGGATTGGTAAAACATTGGATTATATTGGTTCATGAGTGCAATATCACCTCCCACTTTGGACTGGATTGGTAAAAAATTGGATTATATTGGTTGATGAGCGCAATATTACCTCCCACTTTGGACTGGATTGGTAAAAAATTTGATTATATTGGTTGATGAGTGCAATATTACCTCCCACTTTGGACTGGAATGGTAAAAAATTGGATTATATTGGTTGATGAGCGCAATATTACCTCCCACTTTGGACTGGATTGGTAAAAAATTTGATTATATTGGTTGATGAGTGCAATATTACCTCCCACTTTGGACTGGATTGGTAAAAAATTGGATTATATTGGTTGATGAGCGCAATATTACCTCCCACTTTGGACTGGATTGGTAAAAAATTTGATTATATTGGTTGATGAGTGCAACATCACCTCCCACTTTGGACTGGATTGGTAAAACATTGGATTATATTGGTTCATGAGTGCAACATCACCTCCCACTTTGGACTGGATTGGTAAAACATTGGATTATATTGGTTCATGAGTGCAATATCACCTCCCACTTTGGACTGGATTGGTAAAAAATTGGATTATATTGGTTGATGAGCGCAATATTACCTCCCACTTTGGACTGGATTGGTAAAAAATTTGATTATATTGGTTGATGAGTGCAATATTACCTCCCACTTTGGACTGGATTGGTAAAAAATTGGATTATATTGGTTGATGAGCGCAATATTACCTCCCACTTTGGACTGGAATGGTAAAAAATGGGATTATATTGGTTCATGAGTGCAACATCACCTCCCACTTTGGACTGGAATGGTAAAACATTGGATTATATTGGTTCATGAGTGCAACATCACCTCCCACTTTGGACTGGATTGGTAAAACATTGGATTATATTGGTTCATGAGTGCAACATCACCTCCCACTTTGGACTGGATTGGTAAAACATTGGATTATATTGGTTCATGAGTGCAACATCACCTCCCACTTTGGACTGGATTGGTAAAACATTGGATTATATTGGTTCATGAGTGCAATATCACCTCCCACTTTGGACTGGATTGGTAAAACATTGGATTATATTGGTTCATGAGTGCAACATCACCTCCCACTTTGGACTGGATTGGTAAAACATTGGATTATATTGGTTCATGAGTGCAACATCACCTCCCACTTTGGACTGGATTGATAAAACATTGGATTATATTGGTTCATGAGTGCAACATCACCTCCCACTTTGGACTGGATTGGTAAAACATTGGATTATATTGGTTCATGAGTGCAACATCACCTCCCACTTTGGACTGGATTGATAAAACATTGGATTATATTGGTTCATGAGTGCAACATCACCTCCCACTTTGGACTGGATTGGTAAAAAATTGGATTGGATTGGTTAAAAGTCCTATTTAGTTTGTTTATACCCTAAGAAGTCTGTATCTTGCATGAGATCACTTCTGGCACTGCAAGACTTCATCGAGGTTTGCTCTAATCCAATGCCCAGGCAGTAGGGGGCGCTCTCCAAAACTAGAATATGAGATTTCACAAGGAAGCAAATTACATTCAGAGAAGAAATGCCCACCAGAAAGCTGTAGCTCTTTATCAAATCCCCACATTCTCCATTCAGCATTTGGGTTTGACGAAGATACTGGTCAAAGATTCAATTCGTTTTTCACAAAGAATGAAACAACATTTTAAAGATGTTTTAGATGTTCTTTGACATTTGAAATAGTCAAAGCTATCCTGGATGTAAAGCAAAGGTTTTAGAGAAAAAAAAAAACAAGAAGGAATGATGGGAATTTGAATGGCACCATATTTGTAGAGAAACCAGTGAAGTTTATTTTGGGTCTTGCTGTGGAATCATGAGATGAGTCATTACAAAAGGTTATAAAGACCCAAAGTGGGCATAAATCGAGGACATTAAGGCCATATATTTGAAGCAAGGTTGTTTTTTTGCTGTAATCTTACATTTTGTTCTTGAGAAAAGTGAAGCGTTGTTGTGTAGTTTTACAGCTGCAGTTCATTTTTTTTAATTTTCCAGAATTAAACTGGCTGTGGCTTGAAGACATATGTGTATGTGCTGCACTGCATTAGGTTTCATTCAAAAAGCAGCCCAGGCTAAAACACTCCTTATATTGTCAGCGTGACTTGGCGGGGCTAAACTGTTTCAGTCCACTTAAAACCAGTGAAGCCCGACCAGGCAGCCTAGTTTCTGTGTGTGAACTGTCGTGTCCTGAGAAGTGAATGGTAATGGTAAAATTCAATGTAGCAAATCAAACATTTCACAAAGAAAATCCGATTTTCTTACCAAATCCAATTTTTTGTTTGGTTGTTTACAATATATTTTAAATGTGCTCTGTATGCAACATCAGTCTGAACAGATCAGCTCCTAAACCGACCCGCATGCGCAAAACAACAAGCTTCATGCTACTTCACGCGGCTCATCCAGAGGTAAACAATCACGTACGCCAGTCACCCCAGGAGGTTCAGCTTCATCTTCACCAGCATCACAGGAGCCATCATGAAGCTTCACTCGCTGACAAGTGGACTCAACACCCGGAGCGTGTTCACGCCTGCATGGCATGGTCTCATTTTTGATTTGTGTCCGGATTTCAGGATCACGTCTCAAATTGGAAATGAGAAAGTCAGATTCTGTGTGTTTCTGCTGTTCACACTGACGCACAGACAGCACATCGTCACATATGAGGAAAAAGATCAGACACAGATGCACTTACACAGTAAAGAAGGTGCAGAGAACCATGTTTAAGTTGTTGACTTCTGCCGGCAAGCGTTTGTTTCTCAAAGAAAAACAGGAGTGGAGACTCGAGGAAAAAGAAGTTTAATGAACGCACGTCTTCCCACCAAGCGAGTCTACCTAGCTTAGGCATTCATCACTCTTATAGTCACTCCAGTAAAAACACACCCACCAGTTATTTCTTCGACTCAATGACCCCAAAGGGCCCTCTCACTTGATGGCTGGCTGCTTCTACCTTTGTAATTAAAATAGAGGTGTTGAGGTCCACCCAGGAATTTACAGTCTCCCCGTTGCCAGATTTGGAGGTATAGATAACCAGATGTCAATATAAGCTAACCATTGGGGGTCGTTACATGACAAAGGCCGGCTCTCCAAAGACCCCACACATCACCCAAGAAAAGACATACAAAATGCAAATGAGATCAACCCAAATGGCGAGCGAAAACAGACGTTACAAAGTTAATAAAGCAAATAAGTGAAGATCTTGGATGTAAAATGTGATCAGTCTGGTATTTTCTAGAGCTTTGAACGTACATAAACTCAATTGTGCTTGTGCCATGAATTCAATGTATTTAAAAGCTTTGCTCCACACGTGACAGACTTTTCACCATTTTTCTTTGTTTACTTGCTGCATTTTCTTCTTTCATGCTGTCTGCTTTGATTGGCTGTTGCAGGAATCCATCTCAGACTGAGTCGTTGATCAGTTTACCCTAGATTTCACTCAGAGTTGGGTTGAAAACCACAAACATGTTTCATAAACTCCGACTGGTCTGAAACGCAACGGTGAAGTCAAAAATCTCGACTCACTCAAAAGTCTCGACTAGAGCCGAGCAGCACAGACTCAGGGTAAAAGTCGTATAGTGTAACCCTGGCTTTAGAGAGCAAGTCCATACATCAGATGACTGCTGGGGTTAAGACTGATCTAAGAACCAAGAGCTTAAAAAAGTTTGGTCATTTTACTTTTAGGCTTCATTTCTGTGCCGACTGAATCAGCTGCTCCACTTCAAGCTCTCAGAAGTCCATTACTCCACTGGGCTCCTCATCTAATTTTTCCTCTTTTTTGTTGGCATTTCTCAGTAATGGCCCTTTATGTGCATTGGTAGCACAGCCAAGAGCTGAAGTTAAATTTAGCACAGGAACTAGCATAGTCACTCACTGCTTTCAATTGATTAGCTCAAGCTGGGACAGGGCTCTGTGCATGCGGAGAAACCTAATAGAGCTCATGATGACCTGCATCATCATGAATGAAAATCTAAAAAAAAACAAACATCACTGCCAGCATACACCAACCGACCAACATACAATTCTATGAATCACTAGATAAGTAGGCCTGAATGGTCGGACCTGACTGATTCTGTACTGCGGACATGAAGGCTTTCAGTTCAGGTTCAAATAAATCATTAGCATTTCTGAAAGAAACCAGAATAAATATTAATCATTAAAGCACTCAAATCATTCCCCTTATCCTTCACCACAGGCTTGCAGTGTGGAGCAGTGGAAGGGACCTGAGTAAGTGTTTCATTTTCTTTACTTTAGACCTGGAGCAAGAGGTTAGAAGGTCCTTACTCAGAAATGGATGTTTCCAGTCTTTTCATTGTCGCAATGGAAAGATGACCCTTTCTGAGTTACTGAAAGCACCTGCGGGCATCATGTTCTTCTTCTGCTCCTAAACAAGCCCTCATTATGAAAAGAAAGCCAACCACTGAATGGCACAGTGAGCCAATCATGAAAATACGTCCACTTAATTTACTGACAACCTAATTATAGAGGAACTGGTTAAAGTTCCCTTTAGGGGTGGCCACAGCGGATCATCTGCCTCCATGTTGCCCTATCCACTGCCTCCTCTACTTTTACACCAACCATATCCATGTCCACCTTCACTACAGCTCAGCCTCTTGTCTTTTAGACAGAGCCACAGTCTCCAAACCACACATCATAGCAGGACACACTACTGTCTTGTAAACCTTCCCTTTCACTCTTGCTGCTGTCCTTCTGTCACACATCAGCCCTGACACCCGTCTCCACCCACTCCATCCTGCCTGCACCCTCTTCCTCACCTCTTTTCTACACTGTCCATTGCTCTGGATGGTTGACCCAAGATATTTGAAGTCATCCACCTTTATGACCTCTACTCCTTGCATCTTCACATTTAACTGGAACAATACAATTGAACATCATTCCACGGATGCAGCTAAAAATATCATGAAATACTATTTGTAAGAAAAGGCACAGATTTTGAATGCAATGCAAATGGATAGGAAGAAAGAACACAAAGAAGAAAGGACAAAAGAAAAAGGGTGAGAAAAGAAAGACAGAAGAAAAAGAAAGTAAAAAAGAGACAAAACAATAGAAGACCAATAAAAAGAAGGGAGGAAAGATGAGAACGGCAGAATACATGAAGACAAGAATAAATGAAAACAAGGAAGAAGAAAAAGAAAAGTGGAAGAAAAGAAGGAGCAAAGCAAAAAAAAGAAAGATGGAAAGAGAGACAGAAAAAAGAAAGGAAAAAAGACAAGTAAAAAGAAGGGAGGATAGAAGAGTGTGAGACATAAAAGAAGGAGGAAATGGAAGGGAAAAGAGGAGGAAAATGAGAAAGAAAGAAAGAAAGAAAGAAAGAAAGAAAGAAAGAAAGAAAGAAAGAAAGAAATGTTGCAATCTTTCATTAATAACCTTGCCAGGGAATTTCGTTATTTTCTTTTCTCTATATATCTCTTTTAGCTTTCGCTAATGAGTAAAACTGAGATATACTCTTTTCTGGTATCTTGCTCGGTCACTCACTCACTTTTTCTCTTCCTCACTTCTTCCAACAACATCTTCTCCAGTCTCTTGGCAGCCTCTGCCAAACTGGGCATATTGTGTTTACTCATTTTCCGAGATAGTTAGCTAAGCTGCTGGTATGTGACGTGGTGTGGTAAAGCGTTACACAGTTCTCGCAAGAGGTCTTGTGTCCGCCCCTCCAAAGGTACATACAGTGGGTTGCAAAAGTATTCATACCCCTTGAACTTTTCCATATTTTGTCACATTACAACCACAAACATAAATATATTTCACTGGAATTTAATGTGAAAGACCAACACAAAGTGGTATACAATTGTGAAGTGGAAAGAAAATTATACATGAATCAAAACATTTTTTACAAATAAAAAACTAATAAGTGCGACGTGCAAAAGTATTCAGCCCCCTTTTCCCTGAGTGCAACCAATTGCATTCAGAAGTTGCCTGATGACTGCTAATGACTCAAAAGGGTCCACCTGTGTGTAATCTAATCTCAGTACAAATACAGCTGCTCCGTGACGGCCTCAGATGTTGGTTAAGAGAATATTGGGGAGCAAACAGCATCATGAAGTCCAAAGAACACACCAGACAGGTTAGGAATATGGTTTTGGAGAAGTTTAAAGCAGGCTTAGGTTATAAAAAGATTTCCCAAGCTTTGAACATCTCACGGAGCACTGTTCAATCCATCATCCGGAAATGGAAAGAGTATGGCACCACAGTAAACCTGCCAAGACAAGGCCGTCCACCTAAACTTACAGGCCGAACAAGGAGATCACTGATCAGAGAGGCAGCCAAGAGGCCCATGGTGACTCTGGATGAAATGCAGAGAGCCACAGCTCAGGTGGGGGAAACTGTCCACAGGACAACAATTAGTCGTGCACTACACAAATGTGGTCTTTATGGAAGAGTGGCAAGGAGAAAGCCATTGTTAAAAGAAAACCATAAGAAGTCCCGTTTGCAGTTTGCCAGAAGCCATGTTGAGGACACAGCAAACATGTGGAAGAAGGTGCTTTGGTCAGACGAGACCAAAATAGAACTTTTTGGCCACAATGCAAAACGCTATGCGTGGCGGAGAAATAACACTGCACATCACTCTGAAAACACCATCCCCACTGTCAAATATGGTGGTGGCAGCATCATGCTCTGGGGGTGCTTCTCTTCAGCAGGGACCGGGAAGTTGGTCAAAGTTGATGGGAAGATGGATGGAGCCAAATACAGGGCAATCTTGGAAGAAAACCTGTTGGAGTCAGCAAAAGATTTGAGACTGGGGCGGAGGTTCACCTTCCAGCAGGACAACGACCCTAAACATAAAGCCAGAGCTACAATGGAGTGGTTTAAAAAAAAGAATATTCATGTGTTAGAATGGCCCAGTCAGAGTCCAGACCTAAACCCAATTGAGAATTTGTGGCAAGATCTCAAAACTGCTGTTCACAAAGGCTCTCCATCCAATCTGACTGAGCTTGAGCTGTTTTGCAAGGAGGAATGGGCAAGAATTTCAGTCACTAGATGTGCAAAGCTGGTGGAGACATACCCTAAAAGACTTGCAGCTGTAATTGCAGCAAAAGGTGGCTCCACAAAGTATTGACTCAGGGGGGCTGAATACTTTTGCACGTCGCACTTATTAGTTTTTTATTTGTAAAAAATGTTTTGATTCATGTATAATTTTCTTTCCCCTTCACAATTGTATACCACTTTGTGTTGGTCTTTCACATTAAATTCCAGTGAAATATATTTATGTTTGTGGTTGTAATGTGACAAAATATGGAAAAGTTCAAGGGGTATGAATACTTTTGCAACCCACTGTAGTGCTATAGCAGGCACTCTGGGCCTGGAGTGACAATAACAGTGATAACAGCCTTTCTCCTTATTATAAGTCACCAACCAAGGACCAACCAACTAAAATGGACTGACCAGATCCACTGGACTAGTTTAAAGGCTCTGGTCTCCAGGCTTCCTCCTTGCTAAAGAAAAAGATTTACGACAAGGCCTTAGTGTCAGTCACTTGAGCTGTTAATGATTCCATCCAAACCACAGTCCTGAATTCCTAAGTTTCCTTTATACAATCTTATGTAAAGTCCTGAACACTCCCAACAATATGGAATTCGGAGTATTCCTACTGCTGGAGTGTGGGAACGAGCTGAAACAGGTGTACGAGAGCCTCCAGGAATGAACCTTAACAGCCCTAATAAAACATATTGATCAAATGCATGAAATATGTATTGAGCAATGCAGCAGATCACAAGATTTCTACCAGCATAGACTCAAACATGCTTGATGTCTTTTTTATTTGAAGTCAAATCGCATTCCACAGCGTTCCTGACTGAGTTTAATGTTCAGAGCCTAACACACCTAGCATCCAATGCTAGCAAAATGAGCTATTTTAGCATTAGCCTGTGCCAAGCTTGTGCCACTGGCTTAAAGTCTCATATGGCTTGGTTCTTTTCACTGGTTCTGACTGGGCTCTGTAGAGCTTTGGACTATCCACTGAGTTTTCTCGTTTTAGCCTAGCTTAAAAACTTTTTGCTGTTGAAAAACGAGAAGATGGAATACCATGTTTTGCTTTCCAAAAAGAAAGGAAGTTCCCATACAAATCTCTAGGAAGATGTTCACTTCTTCTTTTTTAGCTGTTTAGCTCCATTCGCTTCTATTTCTTGAGGACAGCTCTTGCAGGCAAACTATTTTCTATATAATGGGAGAAATAAGAAGTGGCCAGACTCTCGTTAAACTGGATCTGTTTTCATTTTTTGTCACTGCTTTAGACCCCACCAGAAAAACCACTAGAGGTGTATTTATCACTGTTTTCAACTAAGTATTTCATAATCAAACCAGGAGAAAATAGGGATTATTTAACTACTTTGATACTAGGCTCTTAAATGTCATGCAATACCCTTGGAATGTTAGCTGAACACTGAACACAGTCATCTACCCCCCTGTTTGGCAAGGGGCCTGGTTTTCTTTGAAAGGCTTAAGCAAGTTAATGAAAGATGTTAAAATGGCAAACAACGTTTAAATAAATAACCATATTTAGCTATAGTTTTGACTGTTGAATGTTCAGGTGAGGAAGTTGAGCCACTTGTTTAGCTGCTGTGTAGCTTAGAGATGGACATAAAAAGAAGTGGGAGGATATCTGAGCAGTGTAGCTTTTAAAACGGTACCAATTTTGTATAAAACACTGAAATATTTCACAAAATCCTGAAACCCAAATGACATTTATGTTTGTTATTTCATTCACGACACAACTGAACTTGAACTACTATGTTCGCAATGAATTATGAATTGGCGATATTCAATAAATCAGCTAATCCTACTAAGAAAACACTAAAAGATTTTAAAATGAGTTTTATTGGGGCAGTCGTGGGCTGGAGGTTAGGGAACTGGCCTTGTGACCAGAATGTTGCCGGTTTAATCTCCAGTGCCGAAAGTCCATGACTGAGGTGTCCTTGAGCAAGACACCTAACCTCCAATTGCTCCCCGGGTGCCGTGGAGAGGGCTGCCTACCGCTCACTGCCCCCTAGTGTGTATGTGTGTGTATGTATTCACTAGTGTGTATGTGGTGTTTCGCTTCACAGATGGGTTAAATGCGGATGTGAATTGCCCCCGTTTATGGTATCACTTAACTTATATCATTGTTCTTATCTGGGTAAACAGAAAACAGTCAGCCTCTGTGGGATGTCCATCACAAAAAGGATTTAATTCAAATTAATTCGGTCCTAAGGATGGTGTTACGCATGAATATTCAAGGAGTTACATGGAAAAAACAATATTTCCTAGCCTGTAAAATGCCTCTCAGGCCAGCCCCAGTCTTAGCACAACACTTTATTTCTTCCAGACAGGCTAATCAGTCAGAAGATTGTATTAAATGGTTAAACGGTTGGTCATGTAACTCATATCAGAGCAGAATTTTGATGTGGAGATTTGATGTGGAGCCCAGAGCGAGGGAGCTAAAAATGAACCTGGATTACACAGAATAATGAATAACACCTCCTAATGTTCCTGGAACATCCTTGAAAAAGTTGCAGGAGGAACAAGTGAGAACAAGAACGTACAGCACACAGGCAGAATAAGACTGAGAAAGAACATTATTACTTCAAATTATAAATTGAGCAATAGGTACATGTTTGGGGGGCTGGGGGTGTGCTGTCCTTTCCAGTGTTGGGACAAGAAAGAAATACAGGTAACAATAATTTCTGCATCCTCATGACAAAATGGATTAAATATGGTTATGTGATCATACTGAGTGATTCAAAAATACTCATCTGATTACAAAATGACTTATTTCCCTTGTAGATGATGACAGAACAATACAGTGAACTGTAAATGGTTTAAATGAGCATAAAGCTTATTATGTAATTGTTCAAGTGTTCAGTGTGAACCTCCTCCAGCTGTATGGACATCATAGTCAAACTCATTCAGTACTGGGTTGAACATGTTGGGTGTTGCTGCATTCACGGCTTTTTCAATCCAATTTCAGAGATCATCCAGTGCTGTGGAACCAACGACAAACACTCTGAGCTCTTGGAACTTCACGCTGCACAGTTATGACAGATTCACTGTTATTGAAGTGGAGAACGCAGAATGCTTCCTGCTCAGGGGTCTCAGCTCCTCGCAGACTGAAGGGAGCCCATCTTCCACTGGCAGTCAGAAACTCTATGACCACCTCTTTCAATTGGATTGTGATTGGTTCCTTGGCACCTCACGGCTGTAAAATATGGTGCTTTGAAATCAGATGAATCTTTTTAAATCACTATTTAAAATGACTTCATTTTTAAACATATACAGTTTAAATCCATGAGTAATGCCTTTACACCTCTGCACGCTGTAGACTCATGGGAAATGTAGACCTTCAGGTGCCTTCAGTTTGTACTAATCCAAATACACTTTTCAGATGTTTGACAGTAGCCATGTTTACATGTAGCTTGATAATCCATTAAAAATCTATGAACTAATAGCTCAATCAGAATTGAATACGTTCATGTATACGCCTCAATCGGACCAGTTTAGTATAGACTACAGACTAGTCTGATTGAGGCCATTTGGAATACAGTTTATATCCAATTATACGAGGTGAGAAATCCTGTAAATAATCCAATAAATAGAAAAATATCTGTGTAAACACCTCTAATCCATTACATTCCCTATCGGAAAGTTTAAGTCTGTTCTGTAAGTGCATCACATCATTGTGAATGTTAATACCATTCAACATGGTGGAGCAGAAACTGGTCTGCAGAGGAGACGAAGTTTATACTCTAAGCTTTAAAAGACGGCGGTGGGACGGCGGTCCAGCTTATAAGTCTCAGAACACGACGTCTTCCTCTCACTTTCTTTAATAAGGACATGTGAAGGACGTTTTCCTGAGTTTGACATCATTTTAAAGTCATTAAAAACACAAGCACTGCTCACTGCTGCTCATCTCACTCTGACTAATGCTCGTTGTCATGGTAACGTCTACACGAAGTGTTATTCTATGCATGCTAATAGACTTTAACATACAAGTTAGATTATACAGTAGATAAATACGTCTCTCATCTGGACTCTAGATGTATCACTTATTTTGTCCCTTTTATGAACTCCCATTAAAAGGATCATGCTGCAGATGTATATCGTATTAAATAAATACAAGACTTCATGTTAAAGAAGTGTATGTGAGAATACATAAGTTTCTATTGCTGGGAATGGTGAGCAGCTGTGAATAGTTCTAATGAGGGGGAGAATCATAACATGTAGTAAAATAGTTAGTAAATTATAACAATTTATAAAGAAGAGTTTCACTCCAAAATGCCATGTCCAAGTATAACAGTCAGTGGAGTCATGAACCAGTCATTTAGAAGCCTAAAGACCGAAACAGAAGACAGGATATTCTGTAATAATACTAGTAGTGTTTATTACTGAATTGAATGATCCCAAGAAAGAAAGAAGGAAAGACAGAAAGAGAAAAATATTAGAGTTCATTTAAGCGCCTAGTGCATTTAAGGCTGTCTGGTTACATATAAAAGCCTGGATGTCTGATATTTTGAAGAGAATTCCATGCTGAACTCAGCATGTCTGGATACAGCAGTGTTTTCGGTCTCTGGTCACTGAAACTTATGGCTCAACTTTAGGAAAGTTCTTAGCCAATCAGCTCTCATTACTAATGTCAATTCGCCAGAGCAATGAACCAAATGCCAAATCTTCCTGTTAATATTCGGGAATCAGACACAGCCTCAGTCTTTAAGTCTAGGCTAAAAACTCACTTGTATAGTCCAGCCTTTGGTGACTAGTCTTCCCTGTCAGGTCTAGACCTGCTGGAGTCTCTGCTGCTCTGTTTTACTGTAATCTGTGGTCAGCCACTCTTTACAGAACTGACCGTGTCTTTCTTTCCTTTCTCTGCCGAGCTGATCAGCTGCCCATCCTGGGCGTCTGCTGCTGTTGCCTCTTCTGCCTTGATTGGTGCCGCTGCTCGCCAGCCTTCTGGACCGGTTTGACCACCACTGAGCTTCTTGCTGTACAGCGCTGTGCAGTCCTCACCCTCAGATCTTCTCTTTCCCACTTTACTATAATACTTCATACTAATAATGTTTGCTGTCCGGTGTCGACCAGAGGAGGATGGGTTCCCCTTCTGAGTCTTGGTTCCTCTCAAGGTTTCTTCCTCTTTTAGGGAGTTTTTCCTTGCCACCGTCGCCGCTGGCGACGCTCATGGGGGCTCGGACCCGGATTTTCTTTAAAGCTGTAAAGCTGCTTTGTGGCAACCCCTGTTGTAAAAAGCGCTATATAAATTAATTTTGCTTGCTTGCTTGCCTCTTCATATTGGAAAGTCTCGTCCTGTAGCCATTGGTGAACCGTGACTATTAGAGCTAGACCATTTTGCAAGTCTCTGCTAGAACACCTATGGGATTCTAGTAGTATATTAGCACTAATCTAATGGCAAGTTACATTAACACCTTTTGGCTGCACTGTATTAAACAAGAACATTAAAAAATATATTCCATATGTGAAGCTTGTAACAAACATTAACACATATTTTACTTTGTATGAGTTTCACAGGGACTCTTTTAGTGAACAATCCTGGTGTAGATCTGCTGCTGTTTTCCATTCCTAACTGACTCATGTCTGGTTATGCTGTGATTTGTATTCACATTCAGAAGACCTAAATTTCCACTCTCACTTTCAAATAATATTAATGACTAATCTGGCATATTAGCTCCTGAAGGTCTGACTAATGGGAGAGTAATAGGATTCACAGTCAGTTATGTATCTAGAACCTCTTCAAGAAAATGACCTCCTCCCATTGTAATAGGTTTGAAAGCAGCCTGCATTGTGATAGAAAAATTGGGACTCATTATTTTTAATTCCTCTGTCACGTCCTTGCTATGTTGGTAAGGACTTCAGTCCATCTTATGAGAGCTCACGTGGCTGAATCTACTCAGATACCATATAGAAAAAAAATTAGATTATGACCTGGCATTGTTAAAGGTCCCTAAATGGTTCATGGCTTGGACACACAGTTCAAGGAAAATCCATAAATTTGTGTAGAGCATCAATATTATTTCAAGGTTTTTTAAACTTTAAAGGTTAAAAACATCCTGTAAAAGGATTTTTAGGCTTTTAGGGCTCTTGCTCTTTTAAACCCCCTGGTCATCTATGTAAAAACTGTGAAAATGGCACATACTGTGCCACTAACTGGTCCAAATGGATCGTACTGTTGTCATGCCATGTCGTGTGCGGGATGAATGCGCCGCTATAATGTGCAGCATGATGAATAAGGGCATTAATAATATTAATGAATGAACGTGCGCACAGCACCCGAGAGAGGCTCGTCTAATCTCCGATAATCTGCGCCTGATGAAACCAGATTGAGAGAAATACTGGCAAAAGAGCGGGATTACAGAGCATGGAGTCTGGGGCAACGTCACAGATGACAAAACATACCACAGGATTAATCCTCTAGGGTGGAAGGTGGGAGGGTATGGTGGGGATATTTAAGATAGAGGGTAAGAGGGTTGAGGCTAGTTGGGATAGGATGTGTTGGAATAGTTGGGATGGAGAGTAGGATTAGTTGGAATGAGGATGGGTTTAGTTAGAAGGGATGATCATGGGGTAGTCCGGATTTTGTGGAGTAATTGAGACGGGGTGGAAAGAAAGGAAGATGAAGCGCTATGGGGTTGTTTAGATGGAGAGTAGGGGTAGTGAGGAAGGAGAGTGGGGTGTGGTGGGGATGAAGTATAAGGGGAATGACTAGGATGGAGCCTGAGAGTTGGTACTGAGTAGTTGAGATGGAGAGTGGGAGTAATTAGATGATGGGATGGTTGAGATGGTGGATTGTAGAGGTAGGGGTTGTTGAGATGGAGAGTTTGGATAGTGGGGATGAAAGGTGTGGTGTGGTGTGGTTGGGATTAAATGTAAGGTGATGACTAGGATGGAGAGTGAGGGTGTTTGGGATGAATGGTTGGGGAATAGATACTGAGTAGCAGCGTGGAGGTTGGGGGTTATGAGGATGGTAGGGTGGTTGAGATGGTAGGCTGTGGGGGAAGAGGTAGTGGGGATGGAGAGTGGGTTGTGGTTGGGACGGGTGGGGGGGCTAGGTGAGATAGAAGAAGGAGGGTTGGGGTGATTGAAATGGATAGTGGTGTAAATTGATATAAAGATGGGTGTAGGTGATTGAGAAGGTGGAATAGAGGGTGTGGACTAGTTGACTGTTAGTTCTTAATTATGTTAGCAGTTAATCTGACATTAACCTTAAGGCCTTCAGTGAAGCTACCAAACCCTAACCAATGGGTGAGGTCACCTGCCTTATTCCATTCCCATTTCCCTGTTTAAAAGAGGTGTGGAAGTAAGATAATAATGGCACATATTTCCAAGATGTTATTCTCAGTAGATTTGAAGCAAAATCCTGGGTGGCTGTATGAAATTCCTAATTCTGGACAAAAGACAGTTTATGTCCATCCTAAATAATAACAGATGCATAGTTGGGCAGCCTGATCAACACCCGCCCTACACATTATACACAGAGAGACAGACAGACACATAAAACCCCGTCCAATCTCATTCATTCATGACTCGGCTGTGTTTGAAATGAGAGATTAGGCTGAAGACGTGTGTAGACTGCGCTGTGTTTGTGGGCTGGACCTCTGGTCTCCTGGCTGGGACAAGAGGAAGTAGAACAGCTGTGTGTGCATCTATTTTCAGGACAGAAAAATAAGGGTCACCTACAATGGTAGGACAGAAGGCTCCTGACTGCATGAAGAGCTTTTTTTTACAAAAGTTCCAGTTAAAAAGAGAAAGAGCAAAACGCAACATATATGTACAGTAAATCTGAGCAAAATACTGTCTTATCACCACCAAGTCACCCACCAAGCTGTTTAATGTTCAGTAAAAACAGCCATTTATTAGAAGGTATTCAGTTATTCTGGGGACAATGAAGGACGCCTCAATGAAGAAATACAATATCAGATTTCTCAGTATTCAGTGTGTCCACTCTGATCACTTTATAATCACTTCCGTTCTTTTGAAGAGACTCACCTTCAGTTTTTCAAAGAAATCTGCAGACACACCTCCAAAGTTCAGTCTTAGATGTTGGTTTCATTTTCTGCTTCTCACCATACAAGAAATCCACATGTCAGCGTTGTTAAGGTCTGGACTCTTGAGTGGTCAGTTTTCCTTGTTTTGTTTGTTTGGGGCTGTGTGTTGGTGTGTACCAGGTCTTCCAGGTGGTTGTTAGGTCTTCCTGGTGGTGGTTATTTTTAATGTAAGTCAGTGGAATCTGACCATTTTCCAGTTCATTTTGGACAATTTCTTTTGGCCCATTCATTATGAAAATTATATACAATGTAAAAGACAACAGGTTTTATCAGATGGCAGCGATATACAACACAAAATTACATGTAGCTTCTTTCAGATGCAATGCATATGGTATTTATTATTACTACATACAGATACTCCACAAAATACCTTCATGGAAATAATGTGTTGAATGAATCATTACAGTGTTCATTTTTATTTATCTGGACTGCAAGTGTTTATTCAACACTAGGGATTTTGCTCTCCCTCTCTCTCTCTCTCTCTCTCTCTCTCTCTCTCTCTCTCTCTCTCTCTCTCTCTCTCTCTCTCTCTCTCTCTCTTTAAAACAGGCTGTAAATCTGGTCCAGGAGGCATGTTGCTCAGGGCTTACATTCGCCCCTGGATTACACTCAGCAATGCTGCATGAGAAAATAGAAATATCGATAAATAAAAATATCCAACAAAATGCTGTCCCAAAAAATATTTTGCTAATTGTATCCAAGTGATAAGAAAAGCTGTGCAACAGTGTGTATTGTGTATACATGTATCTGTGAGTGCAGCAGACTTTGGAGGACAAAGCGACCTGAATTTGTGCAAGCTTTGGGGTCAGCAGCAGATTAGCGTATGCGTCCCTCTACATTTATGAGAATAAAAGGGGCAGACGGTACAGCTGAGCCACAGGGCTTAACTCTGCTCATAAAGCATCACTACTGCTGCTGCTTCTGCTGCTGATGCCGCAGTTCCTGCTGCCACTATTACCACTATTGACCATATTGCCAATGCTACCATTATTGCCATTACTGCCACTCTACTATTACCACTACACCCTAATTATCACTATTACCACTATTGCCAATACTGACACTACTGAAACTATTACCATTATTGTCACTATTACCACTAATGACCCTACTGCCACTATTACCGCTACTTCCAATATAGCTACTGATACCACCACTATCACTATTTCCACTCCTGCCAGTATTACCACACTTATCAACATTGCCACGCTTATCACTGTTGACACTATTGCCAATATTACTGTTATTACTACTATTGCCAGCATTTCCACTATTACCACCACCTACATGAGACCATCACTGTCAGAATTACCATTATTATCAATACTGCTGCTACTGCCACTCTTACTACTATTACCACTCCTTCCACAATTATCACTGTATCAATACTGCTAGTATCACTACTATTGCCACAATTACCACTACTGCTTTTGTTACCACTACTGCCAGCATTACCACTATTACCACCATGGCTATTAGACCACCACTGTCTGTATTACCATTATTATCACTGTTACCACTACTGCCAGTATTACCATTATTAACATCATTTCCATTTTTGCTACCGCAGACTGTATTGCCAATACTGCCATTAATATCTCTTACTACCATTACCTCTACTTTGACAATTATCAGTGTTATTACTGCTGCCATTATTGCCAGTACTGCCACATTTACTACCATTACCATTACTTCCACTATACCACTACTGCCACTATTGCCAGTACTGCCACATTTAATACTATTACCATTACTTCCACTATACCACTACTGCAATTGTTACCCCTGCTGCCTCTATTACTGCTATTGCCATTACTGCTGCTACTGTTACTGCCAGTGAATACTGTTATGGCCAATATTATTCCCATTCCCACTACTGCTGCTATTAACACCACTGCCAATACTGTCATTACTAACAGTATTGCCAGTATTATTATCACTTCTGTAAATTCTGCCACTAATTGCCACTGCTGCCATTATTACTGCATTACTACTGGTACTACTTCCACTTTTACTGCTATTAGCACTACTGCCACTATTACAACAGCGGCAACTAACATTTGTATTATTAATACCACTATTACCAATACTGTTGTCATTACTTCCCCAGCTGCTTCTATTGCCACTATTGCCACTAGGTTGTATTCCAACAGCAAAAATACACCATATACATCAACAGACAACATGTATTCTATAGACATGGCCAACAATCCTATATTAAGACAAAAGTTTCTTAACTTACCTAATTCAAATCATTGGCTTAAACATAAAAACTTCATCTAAGAGCTTCTTTGAACTCAAAGTGAGTTCAGGTTGGTCAGTAAGGCTGGAAAATACAGCTACAAATTACATTGCAGACCAAGCTAATTTCTCTTGAGTACTTCTTTGAATGAGTTGCTGTATTTCCAGTGAATGCTCTAGTTATGGCATGCTGAAGTGTTTTATGCACTCTTTCAAAACTTTTTATGTACTTTTTTTTGATGGCATCGGAAATGATGTCCTCCTAAGAGCTTCTTCCAGCAAATTGCTCTTTCTCTTTTTTCCTCCATCTAAATAACCATCCGTCTGCCATCCTCAGGTCTGTCCACATATTTGTATGACTTGTATCAAATCTTCCTGGGCTCATTTAGTTTCCTCCAACATGTTCCTTCATGGAGTCTTGTAGTACATTTTGGTCACTAATGGATGACCTTCTGCTGCTGCCAAAGCTCCATTAGCTGCCTGGTTCAGCCTACCAGGGTCAGTCAATGGGCTCTTGACCCTAAGAAGAAATCATTGCAATTTTAATGGACGTTAAAACGACCTTGCCACTATTGTGGAGTGCGGCAATTCAGAGCCATTCATTTTGTCCACAAACTGAAGCAGTAGGTCGAAGATCCTCAACAAATGTATATAGCATAACTAAAAGGCCGTCTTGACACCCATATATAACAGTTCTGATGGCCATAAATAGCTCTAGACATTTCAGAGCCCTGTGACCCCCTGTGAATGACACCAGAGCAAGCGGTTTAGAGAGAATGTACAGTGCTGGAAAAAAAGGACTTGCTCTTCTCAATTTCTTCTGGTTTTGTCATATTTGTCACACTTGGAAAGGGTTACAAAGCCATTGCGAAGGCTCTGGAACTCCAGAGAGAGCCATTATCCACAAATGGGGAAAACATGGACAGTGGTGAACCTTCCTAGGAGTGGCCAGCCTACCAAAATTTCACCAACGATATATTGACGGCTCACCCAGGAGGTCACAAAAGAACCCAGACAAACATCGAAAGGATTGCAGGCATCACTTGCCTTAGATAAGGTCAATGTACATGATTCAATGATAAAAAGACACAGCACAAAATCGGCATCCATGGGAGACCTGCAAGGTACAAACCACTGCTGACCAAAAAGAACACAAAGACATTTGCCAAAAAACATCTAGATGATCCCTAACTTTTGGGATAGTATTCTATGGACTGCTAAGCCAATGATGGGACGTTTCAGGATGGTTCCTACATGTGGCAGCAGGGCAATGACCCGAAACATTCAAGTAAGTCCACCTCTGAATGGCCAAAATGAAGGTTTTGGAGTGGCCAAATCAAAGTACTGACTTTAATTCCATTGAGATGCTGTGGTAAGACCTTGAACAGGCAGTTCGTGCTTGAAAACCCTCCAGTGTAGCTGAATTAAAACATTTCTGTGAAGAGTGGGCCGAAATTCCTCCACAGTGACGTACAAGACTCCTCACAAGTTATCACTGCAATTGTTACGGCCAAGGGTGACTCAACCAGTTATTAGGTTGGGGGGGGGGGGGGGATTACTTTTTCACACGAATGATATAGGTTTTGAATAAATCAGTATCTTCAATAAATGGAGTGATCATTTGAAAGCTGGATTTTGTGTTACCCTTGTTATCTTTATCTCATGTTAAAATGAATCGGATGATCTGAAACATTTTAAGAGGCAAATACTTTTTCACAGCGTCGTAGTGCTGAACTCTTTTATAGATGAACTTTCTAACGTCTCCAAAACGTTTGAATGTTTGTGCACCAGACAGAGTGTTGATTTCACCTTAATGTGATTCATGTGTTCATATCATGTGGTATGTAGACTTGTATTGAGGTCCATAAATCTGAGGCCACTAGTGAAAAACAACACTATCAAGGTTTTTCATTACAAATTGTATTATTAGCATGGCAACCTGAGTGAAAAACAAAAAGCTGGGCAATTTGAACATGAATTTCAGACTATTATTAGTATTTGATACAGTTGGGCTTTAATAGCTGTGCTTTCGAGCTGGCATGGACTCCACAAGTTTGCTGAAAAGCCTTTTATAAGCAGGTCAAATCTACCTCAGAGTCATGAACATGAACTTCAGTGGAACAAATAAACTAAAAACTAAAAACAAATCTGAACCTTTTGTGCAAAGGCCTCACAATGGACACAATTTTCTTTCAATTTTAATAGCAGCCTACAAATAGTGTAGGGCTTTGAATCTTTACTTTGTTGTGTTTTTGTTTTTTCTCCTGCAGTTTTCTCAGGTTTCTGTATTGATCTTTAGGGAACGTGCATTGAGGGCTTATTGAAGCCTTGTTCTAAAGCCGTAATTAGACACGTCTACATGGTTTATTCTCTGTGCATTAAGCTTTTTTCGTTATGAAATGCAAATTATTAAAAATGAATCCACTTAAATTCAAACATCATCAACATATAAGGGTACAACTGGAAAAATGTTATGGCTATAGGTTCTACATAGCATCAGGTTATTGCAGTGGAAGCACTATGAGTTTATTACACGTCAGCAACTGTTCAAGATATTTTGCAAACAACAAATTTGATTCAGTTTATCCAGGTTGGGCTGTTAAACTGGAATGAAATGAACTTAAAATATTCCCAGATTGTTTATTTTTGGCAACAGAAAAGCCACAATCTTTGTTTCAGAATATGAGTCATATATGAAAACTTGTTTAGCCTTTAATTGGTCATTTACAATGTTATCTGCAAGTGTTAGGGACTTATTAAAGTCTTATTCACTCTAAAAGAGTAAACCCCAGCAGTAAGTGGTGACTTGATCATTGATGCTATGTTAAAACTAATAATGCAATTATTTGCAATTACTTTTTTCACGGATCAGACACGTAATTTAGAAGTGTCTACAATGGAATTGAACAACGACCTTAATAAAACCCTTTATAATGAATGGGTTTTGTATTCTTTGAATCTGAAGTCTATTTCTGGTACATTAGGACAACCAGTTTTATCCTTAATTTCAGTGATGTTCACCATCCATTCTTCTCCTGGCCTCGAAAGCCAATGATCTATCCGAGGTGTAATCGCGTTTTTTCAGAAATCGCCCGCCAACCTCATTTCTTGCTTTCCGCTTGATTTTCTTATCCCATTGTATGTCAAGCCGCGACTCTGTCACGCACACACACACCCACTCGTTGAGTTTTTTTTCTCTGATCTCCTGCATTTCTGTGTATGTCATCTCTCCCACACTCCCCCTCCTCCAGTGTGGCTGGCTGTATAATCCAGGCTCCAGGCTTCTTTACACTGGCCAGTTCTAATAGGATTGAGATGGCCAATCACAAGCAATGAACCGGCCATAGCTGTACTTCTACTGGCCAGGGCGGAGAAGTGGGTGGAAAATATCCATGCTTGGTGGGTGGGGCTTGTGGAGGATGCCTGGAAAGAATGATGATCTCTTTAGTCTAATGTTGTGGGCGAGAGAGGGAGGGTGAGAGAGCGGGAAAGAGAAGTCAAAGAGAAAAGTGACAACAACCCATAAGTGCCAATAGGCAGGGTGATAGAAAACATCTGACGGTGTTGGATTGGTGAACTTTACCCTTTCAACCTGCCGATTTTTGTGTCTGTCCCCCACCCTCTATTCCTGTGTGAGTCCGGGTGGGCAAGCGACTCTGGGCCTGGGTCCTGCTGGATGGGGATTTGTTAGACTGGCTGGTGCAGGGCAAGGAGTGGCCATGGCGGTGGCATTGGATGCAGTATGGGTGCGGGTGAAGGGGGTTTGCAAACAGAACGGTCTGCTGATACTCTCAGTGCTGGCTGTCGTCATCGGGTGTCTGCTGGGGTTCTTTCTGCGCACCAAGCAGCTTTCTGAGCAGGTAAGTGCTACTGTGAAGTAACCTCAGCCCTAAAACAACCATCCTAGTCCCTGCACAGCCCTCCAGCATCTCCAAATGAACCCTTCTGACCATACTCAACATACAAATAGCAGTCTCCCAAAATAGCCCCCTTCACCACCTCCAAACCTACCTTTCTTACTAACCCAAACACACCTCCACTAACCATCTCCAAATCAATCCTTCTGACCATCCCCAACATACCTCTACTCACCATCTCCAGTCCACCTCTACTGACCTTAATTCAACCTTACCCACCCTCTCTGACTTAAACTAAACCTCATTAAAACCTTACTCCCTATCCAAAACCCAACACCAGAGAACTTCTACCCTGGATCTTGAATACGGTTCTCAGTCCTGGAGTTTCAAATCAGATTTTTACTTGAGCTGTCAATTGATTGGCTGCACACATGCTAATGATTACTAAATCCAGGCCTACTCACACTCCCTAGCCCCAATAAAGCTTGGCTTACCATCCCTTACCTGGCCTTGTTCACCTTATCTATCCTCAACCATTTCCAATCCTGCTGTGATCATCATTCACAACCCAAACAAAATTATCATCCTCAACTCACTGTATCCATCACAGGCCTACTCACTACCCAAATCACAACCCTGTTTACTATGCCCACTATAGTTTTATTCCTTTTTCTTTTTATTAAACACATTGACCATTCTTAGCCTGTCCCAACACACCATTCCTAATACATCCCTACTCTCCATCCCACTCAGTTTTACCCACCATGCTCCATTCAACCCAAATCACCATCCTCACACAACCTTCCCCAACATACTCAGCCCAACTCAGCTCATAATCCCCACTCGGTTTGCCCAACATACTCAACTGAACCCAATTTACAATCCCCACTCAGTCTTACTCAACACACTCACATACTCAACATAGCTCATCTCATGATTCCCACTCAGTCTTACCCAACATACTCAACCCAACTCAACTCACAATCCTTACTTGGTCTTGCCCAATATACTCAGCCCAAGCCAATTCACAATCCCCATTCAGTTTTACCCATCATGTTTGACTCAACCCAATTCACCCTCTCCACACAGTCTTACTCAATATACTCAACCCAACCAACAACCCCCACTTGCTCGTACCTAAATTATCTATCTCAACCCGATTCATATTCCTCACTCAGCCATGGCCAGCATACTCAACCCAACCCAATTCACTATCCCAACTTAGACTTACCCAACACACTCAACCCAACCCAGTTCATTATCCCAAATTAGACTTACCCAATATACTCAACCCAACCCAGTTCATTATCCCAAATTAGACTTACCCAATATACTCAACTCAACCCAGTTCATTATCCCAACTTAGACTTACCCAATATACTCAACTCAACCCAATTCACCATCCCCATTCAATCTTACCTAACATATTCGACCCAGTCCATTTCCCTATCCACACGCAGTCTTATCCGACATACTCGACTCAACCCAAATCACAACCCCCAGTATTTTTGTTCACCTCATTCCCAAACCAAAAATATAGTTCCCATGCTGAGCACTGCCCTACTCACTATGTCTCCTCATCCCATTATCAAACACAGCTCAATTCAACATCCTCAGCTGCCAGAACAGTTTGGTTATTGACCTACTTGCTACAACTGCTGCCACAGGCAGCCAATGTGCTTCAACTGCTGCTTTCTTACCTCACAACTTTCCTGCTCCTTGTCCTCTAAATTCGATCTCCTAACGGATCCCCCAACCACTATTCTAACCCCTCACATCTAGTCATCATTCCCCCTACACTGTACCTATGTATGCCTTAATTATGATCCGAATTCTGCTATTGCTCTCTAAAAACACTGCTGATGTTTGTGATATATGGTTTATATTGTCATATCATCTATCCATATTTTTTTTCAATCTTACTATTCCAATAATACTGATAAATATTGTTTCATAATAAACAGATCAACTGGAATAGTCTAAAATTAGTTGGAATAAAATCTTGGTAGCATTTTTTTATTGGACTGCATTAAATCTGCCCGGGGATTTAAATTAAATCCACATACTATTTACACTCAAGGTCAACTCCAAATGGAAGCGTAGAGTATTCGCACAAGAGCAGCCGCTTGTGTAAAGATAATCTGAGTCGGAATATTGGCTCCTAAAAGCATATCGGCTCTTTTAATTGAAGCTTTCTAATTTTACCTATTTGCGAAACCTTGCGATTTGAAAAAGGAAGCTGGGCGTTTGAAGTGAAGAATGTCTGGAAAGAGGCTAATTCTGTCCATGTGGACCCTTTGAACCAGCGCCATGGACAAACTGTGCTGTTTCTTTTGTCCAACTGTTAAACTGACGCTGACCAAAACCTTATTCTTTTGGAATTTGTCTAAAAATAAAAGCACCACATGCCATTTGCAGTGGCGCTCAGGGATTATGGTCCAATCATACAAATGCTCTTAGTAATTGTATATTAAGCAAGAGAGCTGCTTAGCCTCAGTGCAGGTTAAAGCCCACGGGAGACGCTGTCTGTCATTTCAACGAGATTGAAACAGGCTCCTAAATTTGGAGTCCATTTTTTTAAAGATATTTAATAGCTGGCAGGGCATCATGAGTGACCGCAACATATAGGAGATTTAGTTTGCAATATTAAATTGGGAATTTGAGAGCAAATACTCGAACACCTCATCTTCACAGATATGATACAGAGCAAATGCTGCCAGTGGCCATATGTTCCAGTGTTTGTTCCAATCAACACACTTTAGATAAGTATAGGATTTTTCTTTTTTCCTAGACATCATATGTTCATCTATTGGCATGTGGATAATTGGCAAGTGCAGATTTCCAGTCTTTATCCTATTTATGGAACGTCTTAACATACATCTGTATCTCCTAGTTGCATGGTAAACGTCATTACTGCAAATGAATGCCTTCCATAAAGAAACATGTACAAGGCCAAAATCACATGCAAGGGTCCCACAGGTCAGGCCTGACGTCGTAACAGGCTTACAAAGAACATGCATTGCCATGGATACAGGGACCTTTCATTACTTTGAGAAAAAAAGTCACAGGAGTTGTAACAAGCCCCAGAAAACCTTGGCCAACCAGTTTAGGACAGATTAATCACAGAAGCAAAAATAAAAAAAACATGAAGCAACCCAAGGGAATTAGGCCTTATGTTCACACTGCTGCTCCATTTTATGGACGGGTTTAAGTGCCGCGACATTGCAAATCTGGAAACTTGTATGAACTTGTATTTGTATGAAAAGCTAATGTTAAGGTTTGCGATTACATAAGCAACTATAATTATTTTTGCATTAATATTTGCTCAAAATCCCAGTAAATCACTCTCACTTCAAACAGAACCTATCAATTCTCCAAAAGATTGTGTTAGATGCTGTCAGTTGCCACCACTAGGTCAAGATTCTTGTATAAAGATAATTTGGGATAAGATTTTATGAACCAATGGAAATACACTCTTAAATTTCGGGGTTCCTAAGCAGCTCTCAGCTTGGGTTAGTCTCACGGGGCCAGACGTGAACGTCTAGGGACAACCATATTGGCCTAAATGTGTGAGGAGCAGTGATTTATTAGGGTGGGACCTGAAACTAAACTGAATGTGATTTTTTTAAACCAATTGTGAAGGTGGAGCTCAAAGCAGGGGATGATGGTGCTCACCATCATCATCGGGAATCATTGGGTACAGCAAGCCGGTCAGTGGAATACAAGTGAAAAATTCCCTCAAAAACCTCCAATTAAACATGTTGATGTGTGACACAATGATGGAGATCACAACACATATCGCTGCTTTCAGAAGAAAACAACATCTCCAAAATAGTAACTTTACAGGAGAAGGAAAAAACCTACTTTACTTTTAATGTAAGCCAATGGAACTAGAGTTTTTCCCAAGTCATTTTGGGTCGTTTCTTTTGGTCCATTCATCATGAAATTTACAGACAATATAAAGGACAACAGGCATTTGAACACTATGTCAAAAAACTGAAAAACGACAAAAATTGACATACAAGTTTGTTTTCTCCCAACAACAGTGATATGTTAAATTAGTATTACCTCTTGCAAAGGAAACGCAGTTCTGTCAGGGTGGCTAGCTTGTTTTGCTTGTGTTCTCGATGGTTCTCTGGACAGTAAAACAGGCAGGATTTAGAGGAGGTGTCCCCTGCTTAGAGTGGATTTTGCTGCAGACCAGGTTCCATGTGGTTCCAGCAAAAGGTTCTTTAGAAAATCAAAGGAGTTTCTTCTATTGCTCTCAACTCTGGTCCTACCCTGCATGGTTTAGTGCTATTCTCTTCTTTAACACCCACTTCAAGTCAGTAAGTGGTTGGCAAGGAGCTGATTAGTTGGAACAGATGTGCTGGGAGCAGGGAGAATGTGTAGAGCAGTGGGCCTGTAGGACCAGGACTGGGAAACACTGTTCCATGGCATCACTTAAAAGACGCCTAGTATTTGATGTTGGGTCAATGGGTCGGTACAACTGCATGAAAACATTTTTTAGCACACAAATGACTTTTAGGCTCATAGGAGATATGTCTACCTGCATCATATCCACCAGCTGTAATGGTAGCAATATCCTATAAAGGGCCATCCAGCTCTGGGGTCACCCAGTTACTTCAGCTCTGGCCAACAACATCACACAGTTTGAAAAGGAGCTCAGAATGAGAGCAATGCTTGGAAATAGAAATTGCGATTAAAAAATATTTACAAAAACAGCAAATTCCATCTTATATTGATATCCAGAAGGAAGAAAGACTAACTCTGGGACGTCCATGGTTAGTTTTATATTCCTGTGAAAAACTGGCAGCTTCATGAAATCATTTTAAACAAAGGGACAACATTATGTCAGCAGTGGTTCAGTCAGTGGTGTTATAAGTCTGCTGACATGAAATATTGCAGAATATGTTTTACACTTGACTTAATATCAACATTTTCAAGAAATATCCAGTGCTGCTGCATTATATAAGGACAGCCATGCCTGAGGGGTCCTCCCAGGTTTGGGTTGGTGGACAGGAGGCACACTGGACAGAGTTTATTTTATTTACACTCTCATTTTGAACGTATTTACTGGGATTTTTAAAGACCAGAGATAGAAAGCCTGCAAAAAGGTTGAATACAGTACAACGTAGAGTGGAGTGGTGAAGAGAACATTAGAAGAATAGTGAGTAGTCCATTATTACTGGCTTTGTGCAGTAAAATGAAGGACCTTACAGAGGAAGTAATCAATAAAGCGAGGTAGTAGAGAAAGAGAGAGCCAGTAGAGCAAACTTACTTGGCCAGGTGCAATACAGCAGTGCAGCCTTTAGTGGCACTCACAGCTTTGAAGAAAATCTATTAGCAAAAAGGTAAGCGCCACATCTTTGTTTGCCAGAGGGTTTTGCAGCGTTGCTGTTTATTTCTGTCTGTAAGGCAATACTTGCCTTGAAGTGCTTCTGATGTTAGTGCTGTGAACAGAAATAAGCTCTAAGATGACAGGTTTGTTAACTTGTTTACCTGAAGTGCAGAAAGCCTTCACCCTGAAGATTCTCAGAGGTAGTAGTCCTTGATAAGTGTGGTTCATTTGCAGAAGGCGCCTTTGAAAGCCTTAGGGAACGTTACACCACACAATAATAAATTCTGAATGAAAGTGTACATAAAATAAACACTGTTAAATGTGCCCATGTCCACCAACCTAAACCTTGGTGGGCCCCACAAGCATGGCTGTTTCCTCGTAATGGAGCAGTACTGAAATCTCCCCATATTGAGCTGATATTATAATCTATTCTAATTCAATTATTATTACATTATTACATATTATTAAATTATTACATTTTACTGTAAGGCCTAGGGAGGCACGGTGGCGTGGTGGGTAGCACTGTCGCCTCACAGCGAGGGGGGTCTGGGTTCAATTTCCCGGCCGGGGGACCGGGGTCCTCTCTGTGTGGAGTTTGCATGTTCTCCCCGTGTCTGTGTGGGTTTCCTCCGGGTTCTCCGGTTTCCTCCCACAGTCCAAAGACATGCAGTCAGGTCGACTGGACGTGCTAAACTGCCCCTGGGTGTGAGTGCCTGACTGTGTCTGTCTGCCCTGTGATGGACTGGCGACCTGTCCAGGGTGTATCCCGCCTTCCTCCCGATGACTGCTGGGATAGGCTCCAGCATAGGGATAGGCTCTCTAGTCCCTGGGGTGTGAGTTTGGTTTTAGTCTTAATTCTCTGGGTTGTGAGTTTAATTTGAGTCTTAAGTCTCTGGGTTGTGAGTTTAATTTGAGTCTTAAGTCTCTGGGGTTTGAGCTTAATTTGAGTCTTAAGTCTCTGGGACTTTAGTCTTAAGTCTCTGGGTTGTGAGTTTAATTTGAGTCTTAAGTCCCTTGGCATGAATTTGACTTTAGCCTTAAATCTCTCAGTTGTGAGTTTGATTTGAGTCTTAAGTCTCTGGGGTGTGAGTTTAATTGGAGTCTTAAGTCCCTGGGGCGTGAATTTGACTTTAGCCTTAAATCTCTCAGTTGTGAGTTTAATTTGAGTCTTAAGTCTCTGAGGTGTGAGTTTAATTTGTGTCTTACGTCTCTGGGGTGTGAGTTTGATTTGAGTCTTAAGTCCCTGAGGGGTGAGTGAAAGTCACGTCTCTGTAGTGTGAGTCCAACTCAAGTCTCCAGTCTCTGGGATTCAAGTCCACATTGGATTTATGTTGGTTCTGGTGATGCTTTTGTCCCAGTGTTAGTCCTTGCTTTGGATTTTTGGGTTATGAGCTGAGTTTCGGTAAAGCTGCACTGTAACAGTTGTACAGATTGAATGGAACTGACCTAAACAGGTGATCCTCAGTGCCAAAATCAAGCTAAACATCTGTCTTAAGAAGCATACTAAACTTAAAAGGGCTTCACAAAACCCAGCAAATGCAGCCGTGCCTAACTCATTTTATGGTGGCAGATAACTTTTTTAGCAACTCAGGTTTAGAGGCTCAGGCTATGATTAATCATCATGTCCAACTTTGTCAGAGGGCTAGTCATGACTGGTCACAAGTCCAATTCAAGTTTCTATGGTACAAGTCCCAGTCAAGTCTCGAGTCTCCAGGGTTTAAGTGTGAGTAGAGCCTTGAATCTCTGAGGTGCAAGTCCAAGTTGAGTCTCCAGTCCACAGGGTGCAAGTCTGGGTCGAATCACTGGGGTTAAGGTCCCAGCTGAGTCCCTGGGGTGCGAGTCTATGAGTCTCCAAGGTTTTCTGAGTCCAAGTTGAATCTTAAGTGTCTGAGATGACAGGCTTGCTAAGTGTCAGCTTCGTAGAGCCTAACAAATGCAACTCCTTTTATGATGACGGATAACAACTTTTTTAGCAACTCAGGTTTACATGCTCAGGCTATAATTAATCCTAGTGTCCAACTTTGTCAGAGGGCTGGTCTTGACTGGTCACAAGCTCTGCCTTTTTGGCTCAAAAGCTGTTTCTAATCAAAAATTGGACCTGTCTTGTAGCAGGTTAGACCTGCAGCACAAGTTATAATGGTGCAAAAAGTTGTCGGGTTAAAAGTGATGCTCCCTTATGAAACTATATTGAGGGTTAGATCAAGCTTAAAGTTTAAGCTTACAGTACAACGTTTGAAGAAAAATGGCAGGTGTTCTTGTAACCTGCATCCTCATTAAGCAGAGAGTGCATTTAGACTGTACCACGAAATGAGTTTCCAGTAAACAGCCTTCAGAGAATCTGCCCTTCAGAACAGGTCAGAATGATCTGACTTATCTGTGCAATTTGGCTTTGTGAAGAACACTGCTGGTGTTTGTCTCACTTGCTATTCTACTAAATGTTTTCCACTTATACATCAGTTAAACTGCTCAGTACAGCCTCAAACACATACAGTTCAAAGGTTTGAGACCACTTTTACAACCTCAGAGTTTTCTTTACATCTCAAAAAGAAAAGTAAGACAATTTTCCAGATCTGGCTGCCACTATTTAAACAAGCACATTTGAGACGTTGACGACGTTATCATCTTTGTATAAGATCAGATTTGTGACCACTTGAGTGGATTTGATCTGCTCATCAGAGACTATTGCAGAAACTTATAGCATCCCAAAATTCTAAAATTCATCTTAACATATCCAAGATTTCACTTTTCACTCAAATTTAGTTGATAATACAATTTGTAGCTTCAACCAATGTTAACGTAGAAATGAATGCAAGGTTATGGACAAGTTTGTTTTTTTTCTTTTCTGTTTTTGGCAGCAATGTTTTCAAGTTTCCTCAGAATCTTAAGATACTTTGTTTAAATAATGTGCTATTGCAATTCAAGAAAGTAAGTCATTATTTAAGGAGGATAAGTGAGATAACAAGTAAAACAAAAACACCAGTAAATGACTTGTCTCACTATAATGAGAGTTGTTTTTATGACATAGCAAATCACTGTTTCACACTAAATCAAGTATTATTGCGTACTAAATATTAAATACACTAGATAAATTGTTATTTTGGGAAATCATTCATATCATATTCATAAGAGTCAGTCATTGTTTTGACATATTAAGTCTATATTGTAAAAAGGAAAATCATTATTTTGACATAGTAGGTAAAAAAAAACCAATACATTATGTCAGCCTAGCCAATATTGTGGGAAAATATGTAATTATTTTCTCAAACTAAACCAATATTCTGAGACAATAAGTCATTATCCTGTAATGTAATGTTGACATTCTGCTGCAAGAAAAAAATAAGGTTTTTTATCATGTACACTGCTCAAAAAAATAAAGGGAACACTCAAATAACACATCCTAGAAGAAGAGAGCGTAAGTACGCCATGTTCCAGACTTCACCGGAACACCTGAGTGGTCTTTTCTTGTCCTGGAGTTAATCATTCTATTCTCTGCATGAATGAACACTCAAATAACTCATCCTAGATCTGAATGAATGAAATATTCTCATTGAATACTTTGTTCTGTACAAAGTTGAATGTGCTGACAACAAAATCTCACAAAAATCAATGGAAATCAAAGTTATTAACCAATGGAGGCCTGGATTTGGAGTCACACACAAAATTAAAGTGGAAAAACACACGACAGGCTGATCCAACTTTGATGTAATGTCCTTAAAACAAGTCAAAATGAGGCTCAATATTGTGTGTGGCCTCCACGTGCCTGTATGACCTCCCTACAACGCCTGGGCAGCTCCTGATGAGGTGGCGGATGGTCTCCTGAGGGATCTCCTCCCAGACCTGGACTAAAGCATCCGCCAACTCCTGGACAGTCTGTGGTGCAACGTGGCATTGGTGGATGGAGCGAGACATGATGTCCCAGATGTGCTCAATTGGATTCAGGCTACCTCTGGCGAGCACATGGAGGGCTGTGCGGCCCTCCAAAGAACTGCCACCCCACACCATTACTGACCCACTGCCAAACCAGTCATGCTGAAGGATGTTGCAGGCAGGATGTTGTGGCTCTCACGTCGTCTCCAGACTCTGTCACGTCTATCACATGTGCTCAGTGTGAACCTGCTTTCATCTGTGAAGATCACAGTGCGCCAGTGGCGAATTTGCCAATCCTGGTGTTCTCTGGCAAATGCCAAGCGTCCTGCACGGTGTTGGGCTGTGAGCACAACCCCCATCTGTGGACGTCGGGCCCTCATACCATCCTCATGGAGTCGGTTTCTAACCGTTTGTGCAGACACATGCACATTTGTGGCCTGCTGGAGGTCATTCTGCAGGGCTCTGGCAGCTCCTCCTGTTCCTCCTTGCACAAAGGCGGAGGTAACAGTCCTGCTGCTGGGTTGTTGCCCTCCTACGGCCTCCTACGGCCACAACATTCAAAAATGACGAAAACATCAGCCAGAAAGCAGAAAGGTACTGAGAAGTGGTCTGTGGTCCCCACCTGCAGAACCACTCCTTTATTGACTGTGTCTTGCTAATGGCCAATGATTTCCACCAGTTGATTTCACAGAAGTTTGATTTACTTGGATTATATTGTGTTGTTTAAGTGTTCCCTTTATTTTTTTGAGCAGTGTACTTTTTTTGCATGGACATCTATGCAAAATAGAAACATTTTCAGAGGTCTTAGACTTTTGGACCTGTATTTTGGGTTAAACCAACAAAATGTATTTATCTTTACCCACAGTCCGTCAGTACACTTAGAAACATCCTGTGCTTTATATTCACAACAAAAGCACTTTAATCAGTATGCCTCTTTTAAATAATTACTGCTATTGCATTCTAAAAGCTTATTGTCTAATCCAATCATGCAGTCTAAGACACACTATTCACAGCTGTACACTAATGCATCTGTTCTCAATGGCCCTCTATCAGTGCCCATTCAGAAAATATTGGCAGTCATTCTTTGGTAATACCAAGGATGTTCATTCACCAGCTATTCAAACATATACTTACTGAACAGACCCCGAAGTCAATGGAAAAATCCATGTAATCTATCAAAATTGCCTTCAGCTGACACAGAAAACCGGAACATGAGCAACGCAAGCATTGTGCTTTAATGTTGCCTATTTTTGTGAATTGGATGAGGTCACTTGACGAGGTCACTGAAAACCTCGGTCTTAATTAAAAGAAAGTTTGGCCACTGTCCATCATTCTAATGATGGCAGTGAATACAGGAAAGAAATGGGGGGGGGGTGTGAAATCAACTGCTGGAAGGCGGGGGGGGTGAAATCAACTGCTGGAAGAAGAGTGCGTAAGTACGCCAT
This sequence comes from Pygocentrus nattereri, assembly GCF_015220715.1. NCBI lineage: Eukaryota > Metazoa > Chordata > Actinopteri > Characiformes > Serrasalmidae > Pygocentrus > Pygocentrus nattereri. Next base: position 5,713,247 of record NC_051219.1, read on the forward strand.
GTTCCAGACTTCACCGGAACACCTGAGTGGTCTTTTCTTTTCCTGGAGTTAATCATCCCATTATCAGCATGAACAGAAACAATGGTGTTTGATTGACAGCTCTTCTCTTCAGCCAGGAGAGAATTAGAGCGTTAATTATCACATTTGTTCCACTAGGTGGCGGCATACCTGGAGGTCTATACATGCTGATTGCTGAAGGTTTTGTAGCCTGGTTGGGTTTGAATCCTATAGACAAACACACTAGAAGTGTGAATGTGAGTGAGAACCAAATAGAAACATCACTCATACAAGCACAGGCTTTTATTCAGTACCTGATAGGTGTTCCAGATTCATGGTAAACTAAGAGGGTTTGGTGCCTCATCTCAAGTAGTTTTAAAACATTCTTTAAAGGCTACTGGATGTGAAAGCTGGACCATAAACATGGAAGACAAGACAAATCTAGATGCCTTTGAACATTGGTATTGGTGAAGTCCTCTGATGGCAAAGGAAACAGGTCCTTTGATGGATTCTAGAGCCTCGTCTCTCAGCCGAAGCCCAGATCACCAAACCGAGACTCTTATTTTGGACGCATTCTGAGAAGAACTGATTCATTGGAAAAGACCATTATGGAATGGTCCATTATGGCATGGAAGAGTTGAAGGTAAAAGAGTAAGATGACCAGCTACAAGATGGATGGATACATTTAGAGGAATCATAAACCATCCATCCCAAAGCCAGAAGACCCAAAAGCACGACAGAATATTCTGGACAAAGACCATCCATGTGGTCACCAGGTGAAAGGGTTAACTTTCTGAGGGAGAGCACTGTTCTAGGAGACCCTTCCTAACACCAGGAATGACTTAACAGCACTTATTAATGCCAATAATGAAGGCCACATTCATAATACATTATAAATACACTTTGATTTCTTTATACCTTGGTGATAATGCTATGATAAGCATACTTGTAAGCTCTAATAATGCTTCATAAGTCTCTGATAAACACTTATAACATCTTAATTAAATCTTTGGTGTCTTATAAACATGAATAACACAAATGACACTATTCATTAAGTCTTTTTAAATGGATAATGATTGATGATTTCAGTATTTTGGCTTTTTCTGCGCACCCAAGACGCCATCAACAACAAAAAGTTTGTGTTTGTCATGTTATGTCGAGTGAACGTGAAGAGGCAACAGGTTCTTGGAATTACGTAAAAAACTGAAAAATGAAGTTGTGAAGTTTTGAAATGACCACTCACCACTTGGAAGTGAACTGAACCTGGGCTGAGGCTAAAAGCTTGTGAGAATGCATTCACTTCCAACTAGATTAGGGAATTAGCCTTGTGACTGGAAGGTCGCCGATTCGGTCCCCTGAGCCGACAGTATGCGACTGAAGTGCCCTGCCAACTGCTCCCTGGGTGCTGTGGATAGGGCTGCCCACTGTTCCAGGCCAGTGTGCTCACTGGCCCAGGTGTGTATATTCACTAGTGTGTATGTGGAGTTTCACTGCATGGATTGTTTAAAATGCGGAGGTGAAATTTCCCCACTGTGGGACCAATAAGGGTCACTTAACAACAATGCAAACTTTGCAATGCATTTTTTTGAGAACTTTAATATTATTTGTAAATAATGATGTATTGACTTTAGGCGTTGCCCAAATAGTTCCCTGCAAATTGGACTGCGTAGGGTATTTAGACAGTTTATCTGGTGATTCCAACTATAAGAAGGGAAAAAGTTCCTTTGGAAGGAAGCTTCAAACTGCACTGGGTACCCTGAACAGCAGCTTTTCAGTTTGCTGGTAGTAGCATGAAAGTTGAATGTCTCCTAAAGATACGTGTGGATTATGTTGCTGAAGGACGTACCGAATGATGGTGTTTGCCAACTGCAGTTCCCTTTAACTCACATCCCGTGCTCAAGTGTCCAGGGAATATGGTTGCTTAGGAACGCTGAGAAACAGAATTCAGCTTTTCTTTCTGTCATTTGTCATGTAGCCTTTAGCCTGCTAACTTGCCAGCTGTTATGAATAACAGATGAATTCATTTGCATTACAATCATGATTCTGAAATATTAAGCAATTCAAAATATTTGACTGCTTTAGTTCTGTCGACACTTGTGTTCACTTGCTTCCTCGCGCCTCTGAGGGCCCATCTGTTAAACGTCACTGTAACACTTTCTATGTCATGTTTGTAAGCATCTATAAACACATTCATTACATGTTATTATGTATTCATAAGGCATCATAAATATGGCTATAAATAGTTATAAAATATAGCCATGCTTATAATGCATTAGGAATATTTAATGTAATGCATTATAAGCACTGTTCATAACCAATTATAAGAGCTCATAAGTCGTATTTGTCCGCTCTAAGTAAAGTGAAGCGTACTGGACTAAAGCCTCCTCCAGGATTTAGACTGAGGCTTCAAGTTGGTTGAATTTACTGAAACACTAAAACACAATAAAGCTCATTACAGGCTTCAAATGTCAGAGTTTAAACTAGAGCAACATCAGAGTTTCACCCAATGAGGGAAAGTCAATGTTCACCACTGTTAATGTGCACCACCGTTAGCCTGACACTGACTTAACACTGCATATCCAATAGAACGCCAGCAGAAATCAGCACTACTGTACTGTACTGTAGTGTAGTGTTACAGAGTGAAGGGTTCTAGTGCTTGACATTAGAACCAGTGAGGGAACAAATTACAATGACAGCTTGACTATCTCGCCCCTCCCTCTCCACTGCCTTCACTCCAAAGTGACATCACGCTCAGTGTGATGTCAGAGGGGGTTCAGGGGAGGGGCTGATGGGTACTCGGTTTGCTGTGATGTAATGTAGTGTAGCATTTAAAGTGGGACGCTGGGTAAGAAAAGCTCACTGTAGCAGTGATTCTAGGCCGGACGGCCTGTTTGGAGCACCTGAATATTCAGGACTGAAGCCCTGAAGACGCAGCTCTAATTTCTCCAGCCCTGAGAAATAAACACTGGAAATCTCAGGGTGTAAATAAACTTTGTGTATTTGTCTTTACACTATCCAAGCTCTGACTGACTTCTTTGGCACTGACACTAAAACATGTTATTAACACTCATAACAACTCATAATGTATAATAAACATGGCTATAAAGTGTAATTCGGTACAATTCATTTTTATAAATATTTATAGCCATATTTACAAGGCCTTATGAATGCATTATAACATGTTATGAATGTGTTTACAGATGCTTACAAATGTGACATTCATAGAATGTTTTACCAACTTCACTTGAGTTAATTAAGTAGTAGAATTGCTCCTGCAGAGGGGAAGTGGACAAGGGCATGTCGAAACTGGTGCTGGTTACAATGTCATCTAAAAAACTGGCGAATGAAACTTGCAGTTGTGGAACTGGTACCATACGGGAAAGTGGACTTTCCCTTTCCGATGTCCAATATGCTAAAAAACTGTTGGCTGTGTTCCCTGGCTAGCAGCGGAGCATGAGGTGCATTTCTCATTTAATGGTCAAATCATTAAAGCCAGGCTAAAAAATGGCAAATGAAAGAAAAAAGCAAAGCATTCAGAGTGGCTGCGCTTCTTCATTCCTGTTTACGACTTCCTCCTGAAGAATTGGTCAGGCTTTAGAACAGCCTTCGGTCCAGTTATAGACTCAAAAGCAGCAGCTCCTTGGGTAAGGACCAGGAGGACAAGCAAATGACCCTGAAGGGTGTGAAGGACTCTCACCGGTAAACTGCAGGTTTCTACAAACTCAAGTGCTGAAGTGGCTCCACCACAGTGCTCTTCACTCAGAAAGAGCTCTGTTCGCGGCGATGTGATTTTATCCAGGAGAGTGCTGAACAAGTCATTTCCCTCTCGTGTTGAATTAGCCGATTAACTGAGATGTCTGAGGTTTGCCTCTTTGGAGCTAATGTGGCTGAAACTAATAGAAGCTTATGCCTTGGCAGTTAGCATTGTGTGTAGTGTCTGTGTTTAACCTTGTACAAAATCTATGAAATGGCCAGCAGTACAGACCAAACCCAGGTGTGAAGCTAGCTGCAGTCGTGGGCTGGAAGTCAGGGAACCAACGCCGGTTCGATCCCCAGAGCTGACAGTCCATGACTGAGGTGTCCTTGAGCAAGACACCTAAGTTTCACTTCATGGATGGATTGAATGCAGAGGTGAAATTTCCCCGATTGTGGGACTAATAAGTATCACTTAATTAACTTAGCTGCTAACTTACCGCTGTGACATCCGTTTGTCCGTGTTTATCGACAACAGTGTGTCATACAGTGTCAGGAACGCCACAAGCAAGTCCACTTCAGACGACGTTTTGAGGAAAATGTGTGACGATGTACGCGTTCAGCTTGCATGCTGGCTATATGTGTTAGCTACGCTAGCCTCCGGCGCGGAACAAAAACATGAAACCTATCGTGGCTGATGAACTCGATTTGGGGGAAAAAGGGAAAATTGGCAGATTTTAGCATTAGCAGCTAGCATGAAGCTTGGATTTGGTCTGCTCTTACGTCCATTTCCGTAGATATCAGTGTGAAGCGGTCGTGAAGTAAGGAGGCTCAAGTTAGTGGAGAATCCCGCGGAGGGAAAACTTTTATTTCACGAGACAAAAACGAAACTTAACTCGCTTCCAAAACAACAACTGAACTACTACCAACTAGTACCCCCCCCTCGAGTCTCTTAAAGGGCTAGACCCCGTTGAGTGACTTAACGCCTGTCCGTTGCGGATTCGCTCCAGTCGCGAGTAGTAGCCCCTACAAGTGCATCTTAAGCCACATCAGCAAGCCTGTTTGAGATTTGTTAGCAACTCGAGGTGGTTTTTCAGGCAAGTAATGATTCAGGCATGCAGTTAGCATGACGCTAATTGGTAGCATTACTTGTTAGCTACATTAGGCTAGTAGTTCCAGCGCAAAATAAAAGAAGCACATTTCTGAGACAGAACATGTCTTGGCTAGCCGTTTTTTTTTTCCTGCTAAATAGTTTCAGAGTTATTCTCACTAAGTTTGTCGATGTTAGTATGAGCAGATAGCTCCATTTTATTGATCGTAGGATTATTACTATGTCTAAGTCTATTAGAAAAAATGGCATAGACAAGCAAAGATCCACAGATATCGTGTCTTGGATGCAGTATGGTGGTCAGCAGCAATGGGCATTATTGTGCGGATCGCCAAGAAAAACCAGCATATCTTTGCTCTCAGAACAAAACCTCGCACCCCCATTTTGGTCATTTTTCAGTTTTTGACATAATTTGAAAGTAGCTGCGGTCCTATATATTTTATGTAAATTTCATGATGAATGGACCAACAGAAATAACCCAGAATTACTTGGAAAGACGTCTGGTTCCATTGACTTACATTAAAAGTAAGGTACGTTTTTTTCCTTCTCCTGTAAAGTTGGATTTTTGAAATATGAGGTTTTGATCCGACAACAGCGATATATTGTTTCATAAATGTTGGTCTGCTGGTCATCCAGAATGACCATGCCGGGTAATCGACTAACACCAGCCAAACCAGCTTAGACCAGCATGGAATCTGTGTTTTTTCAGCAGGGATGTCAGGCAGAAACAGTTCTTATTGGTGAGGTATCAGCTTCTATTAATTGCTAGTCACCTGAGTTTCATGGCTCAGTTGCGTGTTTTGTTGTGTTGTTAATATTTGACCGTTGAATGCACTGGACAGGCACTACACCCGGAAAAGCAACATCGTTTTAAGGATTATATTCTTATTTGGCCGAGTGGGGAGGGAGCGAATATATTATTTTGGGACTGGATTTATCTACAAGGTCATGGTAAAATCAGGCAAAGCCAGGCCAGTGCTACACCCTGCTGTGTGAGAGAGCTTTTACTGCCCTCTTGACTGACCACTCAGCAGAGCACGACAGATTTGATGTGTTTTTGTGCAACACAAACACACACACTGTGTTTTCCTGCTTCTCTGTCAAAAAGCAACAGGTAACATGTGAACACACACACACACACACACAGAGGTGCGTACACACCCACAGCGATGATGGTGATGCAGTGCAAACTAAGCTG